>NW_023503325.1:1098255-1253446 GCF_014529535.1 Bradysia coprophila | reverse complement strand
GACATGGTAGGCTGCAAATTTGCAAAGGACCATTGCTCTTAATAAAAACAATGTCCACCAAAACAAACTGAAAGATTCAAGCACGAGTTGTTGTCATTAAATATCATTTGCTTAAAAACTACGAAAATGGTTTGTCAGTGAAATTGATTTTTGCGTCACGGCTAAGTCGCCGATAAAAAACTTTAACGGCGAACTGCATTCGAACACACTTCACACAGCTAGCCAATTGTTTTCGCCCGACGCACATGTCTACTTGAAATCAAACGAAAGTTTCGTGTGTGTAAACAGAGCCGACATCTACCATACAATGCATGTCGGATGGAGGAGAGAGAGTACGTTTTATAATATGCATCAAAACTGTAAACCCTGTTATAAAATTGAAATACAAATATCAGCTTAAAAATGTTCTCCAAAGTTTGTTCGCTTCTAATAGAAACACATTAAAATTATTTCATAAATAGTGGAGCATTATATATCTATTCTATGTATCCAAATGCATATTTCCATCAACTCCGAATGAGTCTCAACTTTTATAGAGGCTACGGATAGAATGTTTGTTTTATATTTTCTGGGCTGTCTTGTATAAATCACCTATTGGATTCACAATGAAAATCATTGTGTTAGAGATAGATGTGAAATATATCCATATACACTTTCGAGTAGTATGTTCTGTCATTAGCTACAATATACGTATACATATATGTATCTGAGTGTGTGTGTGTGTATTGGGGAGCTAATGTTAGAATACCAAACTAGGGAATGTGGACTATCATGGTGCCGCATAATCCTTGTAAAGAGATTACAGTATTATCTGAAAATATTGTTGTATTATTTTGTCGTAGATTAAACTGATGTTGCTACGAAATGACTGAAATCCAAATGTTATACAAAATATAAATTCAGGTTTAGGGTAATATAGGATAAAAGCATACCCCTTCGTTGAGGTGGAAAAGTATTCG
Organism: Bradysia coprophila; assembly: GCF_014529535.1. Classification (NCBI taxonomy): domain Eukaryota; kingdom Metazoa; phylum Arthropoda; class Insecta; order Diptera; family Sciaridae; genus Bradysia; species Bradysia coprophila. The sequence goes on along the minus strand of NW_023503325.1, from coordinate 1,252,487 downwards.
TTTTTTTGATAACTTCTCTGTACCAAAATCTTTTTTTGAAAAAGTTAGCCAATAAAGCACTCAAAAATGTGCTACTTTTAGAGAGAAAATTGGTTTGTCGGTGATAAATTATTCCATTTGGAGAAACCATTGCAGATTGTGTAAATTTATGTAATCTGCACATGTTTCTCCAAGACTCTCAAACCAATTTTTCCTTTAAAAGTAACACATTTTTGAGTGCTTTATTGGTTTAACTTTTTCAAAAAAAGATTTTGGGACAGAGAAATCATCAAAAAAACGAATATATTCCCACCTAAATGTAGACTACAAATTTGCAAAGGGTCCATTGCTCTTAAATCATAGTAAGTAGGACTTTTGAGCAGTGTTTCCATTTAAGAGAAAATTGAATACGTTTTTCAACGTTTTGCATTAATATGCAGTTCTAAAATACCATTTCTCATCGGGTCATTGCGACAAGTGGTACTTGATACAATTCTATAGGAACACTGTAGCAATTTGGGCACTAAACAGTCTAGCGAATCATAATCGAAATGACATTCCAAGTCATCACTATCTTGGCAGACTCGTTTCGGTCAAAGAGATACTAATATGATGACTGGGTCGTTTCGACGGATAGAGGGAATATGTCGAATGATTTTAAATTTATTCGAGAATTCTCTCTTAAAAAACCAACTCTCTTTTGACATTTTACCTCTATCAGTCGAAACGGCGTCCCAGCCGACATATTAGCATCTCTCTGGTGGCGGTCTGTGGTTGAGTCACCCACATAGTTGTTCTGACGGAATACTAACTTGTCGTATAGATTTCTCTGATCGAGACAGTTGACATTTTTATACAGCTTTCCGCAAATTGTTCTTGTGTAGAATGAATGGATGAATAATTTGTGGTCATATTTCTAGTAATTAAGTCTTTGTGGCGAAACGTGGCGGCGCACTTGTCTCACTTCAACTGTAAAATATATGCAATACAGTGTATATATAGATGGGATTCCCATTCTCAAATTGAATGTTTTATTAATATGAAAGAATGAAATTTATCTGAGAACATTTATATATACTTCGAGCGGGCGCATTATATAATTCTACGTTAAGATTTATATTATATTTTTTACGGTAATTTCATTGTCTATTCCGGTCTATTCGCAATGTTAGCATCTTTTCACATCAAAAGAAATTATTCAAAATAAAGCAAAGTGATGCGCATTAGATAAAAATTTTCGTCTCAAAAGGTTGTATGGAAGTATTAAAGTGAAGTAAATTATGAGATAATTTCTTTCCCATGATGGAAAAGCCAAAGAAAAAGCGAACGACTTACAGATTTGTCAAAAGAATAATTTAAAAGAGCCCATTCACCGAGACAGTTTAAATGTCTTTTGATGCGTTGTTAGTAACGTGTATAATTCCTAATTGTATAGAAAATCATTTCATTATGCTCAAAAAGGGTTGTCACATCTTACACACATGGAGCGGTAAGAAAGTTGAGAAAGTTCAGAAAGTCACAAATTAGTAAAATACCAAACGACCGACACCTCAGAGAAATTGATGTATAGCGCAAAGATAAGATATCAAGCTATACTATGCAGACTGGTCGTACATTTAAAATGACGATTAGGGTGGGTACACTAGTCTCCTGACTTGTACTAGTGGTTGAACGCATATTGTTCTTTCAGTGATAAGAGCTTTTCAACCACTAGCGACCAGCGACATAGAGAGCGTGGAGAGAGTGGTAGTACCAACATAAAAAATCTGACTACTGCGTCATTGGTTGGCGCTGTCGGCCAGTCATCTGTCACTTAACATAACAATTAAATTTTCAAGGGCAGCGTAATTTGTGAATGGCCTGTAAGAAATGATTATTTTTCAATTTTAAAGCTCAAAAGATCGATTCGACGCCAGAGCCTCGGCCAGAGCTATTGCTGATATTAGCGAAAATCACATGAACAATCACAGTCTATGAAAAAACATGCGTTTTGGCTTTATTGCAGACAAAAATCCCGCGACCCATAAGTCGCAACTGACAATGTCTGTGCATCACAGAAAACGTAAATGTGCCTTTCGTGTACCTTTTCCGGCCGCATCAACCATCCGTACATTATTTCTGAACACCACATTAATCGCCGAATGAATATAAGATTTGTTCAACGTACGACTGGTCGATCGGTTACCCCCATAATTTGAGTATACACACGGATAATATCAATTTGTCTTGTTGAAGTCTCTGTTCGTGTCATGGAGATTTACCCGTAAGGAAATTACACAAAACATTACAATAATTCTGCAATTCAATTTGCACCTCCTTGAAGTAAATATCCTCTTCAATGTATATCCAGTTTATATACGAAATTGATTGATTAAAGTATAAATAAGGATTTGCATTATTTTGCTCGTCGAATGATAAATGGCTTATACACAGCCGAAAATGTACGTGACTAATCCGATAAAGGCAATTATTTTATTGGTTTTGGATCAACGAAATGGACCATAAATTATTTGTTTATCAGTCAAAAAGACCCTTCGAAAAGGGATATGTGACGCAGGTCTATCTGTACATACATCCAAAACAGCTGATATTGTTTTAGATGGCGCTATTTGCCACGGAACGCAAAACCTGAAACTACGAAAGTTTTACTCAAAAAACAGCGGAAAGTTCTACAAAAATAATTTTCGTCAGCGAAGACAGTTCACAGTTCGTGAAAAAATGCTTTAAAAATAGGCCCATGCCAATACCCCCTCTAACAATCAAACTACTTTTTTAAGGTGGTGAAATTGTCAAGTAGCCCTTGGAATTTACATGTTAATTACAACGTAGTCATTTAAAATGTAGAATAGTGTTTTGTAGAATACAAAGAAGTATAAGGTGTGAATGTGACACAGAGAGTATTGCCCATGCAAAATGATTGAAAAGTGTTGACAGAATCACTTTCTGAGCCATCTGTCAACTTTTTTTCATACATGATGTAAACCTAATGTATTTCGCATGGTCTCACAAAACTGTGTACTACTCTTTAAATTTTGAATTGTAGCGACGCTGATCGTTACATTTAAACGAGACGTATAACGTTCGAATCTTGTTAATTGAACTGTCAAAATTATTATTATCCAATTTTCTGAAGCGATCCACAACAACTATATAGTTGAATAAGTGGCAATGATGCTTGCTCTAATAAATTTTTGAGTTATTCTATGACATTTCTAGCACATTTCGTCATGAAATTACTAGTGTCAGCGCTCTATTTTCTGTAAACCAACTTCACTGTGACAGTTTGCGGATATTATTTACTCGAGTGACGTTCTTTCACCAGAAAATAGAGTGCAAAGAACGAAGTGCCAAAAAAAAACCTGGCACCTCAACAGCGAACGGAGTATGTAGGAAAGAGCTACTAGAATAATTTCCGATTTAAATATTCCACAGTCAAGTTTTCACAGAGTTCTTATATCATTGAAAAATTGCTCAGTTTTGCGATGGGTTTCTCAGTTCAGTTGTTTCTATGTCTTCATTTTTGTATAACGTTCTGTGTACGGCGGAAACCAATATAAGACCGCGAAAATTCGTAACAAACAATTAAGTGAGCTCGAGGGCTTTTGTAACATATATTTGGATATAAATGGTTATTTGTTCAGGGATTGTGTTCTACACATTATTTCTATAGCAATATTCATGTGAATTCGGAGATAAAATGGAAGAGACAGGAGACTCTTCTTTTCCAAATCATCATTCAATGTAAACATAATCAACATCCGTACGATCCCCCTATTCCCCCACAACTTTTTTTAAAGCTCTTGCTAGCGATTTCAATAGGCCAATTCCCGTTAGAGTGTATCGGTGTCGATCGAATTAAGCTCTCATCAAACAATTTATCTCAATAAACTTAATGCAGCCTCGAAGGCCTAGGTTTTTTTTTGTGTCAGTTCATCAAAGAGTTATCAACTGCCAAATATTCTGACGGGAATGCTGCTAATGTTAAATTTCACTCATACCAGTGTATGAGCAACGAAGTTTTGTGACATAAATTTTTCGAGAATCGCATGTTTCTTATGTGTCAACTTTTATACGTGGAGCATGATAAATAGGGGTAGATTATATTTCTTAAATTGTGACACCTTTTATGCTCGGATTTTTTCAACAATGTTGAATTATGCGTAGATGTTTGTTCTTATACGCACTTTCATTATTGCATAAATATAAGCTTGGAATGGAAAGGCTTATAACGAAAATTGAAATTTTATTGTTCGAATAAGAAATTGACACGAAATGTAGTGATTGATGTTGGGATATTGTGTACTTATCAGGTGGTCGTCATACAATCTCGAAATGTCCCATCTGTATTGTACTTGAAAAAACATCAGCAAGAAATTCGAACAGTACAAACAAATATTTGCACAAAGGTGAGCAGGATAGGACATACATCTCCAGAATTCCAAAACATTCTCAAAAATTTTAAAAATACTTCTGTGAAACAGACATTTTGGTTGAACCTGCACTGGATCATTTTACTATAAGCGGGGGTTCAATCGAAACTGCTGGCTCACAGAAGAATTTTTAGACGTTGACATCTTAGAAAAGAATGTTAGTGACGTTGCAAGGAACCACTTTGACTGTGAAAGTCATCAGAAATTTTGGCTTGAAATATCGAAATTTTACAGACCAAGACGTAGCGCTCGATAAAACTGTATGACATTCTTAAAATTCCAATAAATTCTCCAAAATTCTTAATTTTTTTTGTAAAATGCAAAATGCAAAAAATTTGAAATAAGTGACACAATTCGCTTCAGCTGTTTTTCAGCTGATTTACTCATATTTTCTACGTCTTTAAACAAGTATTAGCACATTTGTTTGTATGAGTGGTTCGAAAAACAGCTGAAACGAATTGTGTCCCTTATTTCAAAGTCGCCGACTGTAGATGGTTGACTCAAGAACATCAAAACAACTGGAAAAATAAAAAACGAACACAGGTCTATTGATAAGCGATTTTAAGGAGTAAATGCAGCGGAAATTGCTTATTAAATTTAATAAATTTAATTCCTATTACTTAGAATCCTTTCACTTCCATGTGACATTTAATAATGTTCAATATATTACTAGAAGTTAGATAAATTTTGGTTTAATTTCCGTAAAGTATAGTTCGACTAAAACCAACCAAACAAGGTAAACCCTGAAACCACCTGAAGCGCTTTTGGTTTAATGTTGTCAATATAAAGTATTATTACCGATGTTAGGTAATGAAAGTGCCTGTGTCATAACAAGGACATAAAATGACGACAGTGAAGTGTCTTTTATATCAACGATATTTGTTTTTCAAAGATAATTTCCAATACGACATTTAAAAAAAAAATAGATTTATAGTCACGCATATTCCGCACGTTCGTCCTGAGTAAAATTATGCTTGCATTGTGAATAGCGTGACTCGACCTGTGAGCATTAACATTTAATAATGCGATGTGAATGACTACTATTCTGCGAATATCATCATTCTACGAGTCCTCATGGAATAATGCGTAAATTTCGAATTAGCAGTTGGTTCGCCTTTAGACAACTTAAAGTTATTTATGTAACAAGACATCTTTTGCGATAATATACCTCCATACGATTCGTGTTTCATAAAACGTTTTATGCAATGAAGAAAATCGAATAATTACCGAAGAAAATCGTAGTATGACTTGAATAACACGTGTAGTTTATCGCACTAGTGAGATAAAATACGCTCAATGAAATTGCACACAGTAGGCGTAAGTTACAAATATCATCACTGAATTGCATAATAGTTATTTACATAACAAGGGTTATAAAGTTGAAAAGTAGAGTTTTCGTGTGAATTTTGTTGATCCGAGGCGTAGCCGAGGTCAATCAACACATGAAAACGAGACTTTACATTTTTTTTATCTCGTGTAACGGACCAGTGGAAACGACTGAAGATGGTTAGACCACGCTAACCTCTGACCGCCACTGTATCCAGAGGTCCAAACATCATTTTGTCTCCACTTTCGCTTCACATGATCCATGGGAAAGGGAAGAGTAAATATACTCTGTTTGTTTGTTTTGCATGTTATATAACGCCACCCCTGGAATTTTGTTGATCCGATGCGTAGCCAATCAACACACGAAAACGAGACTTTTCATTTTTATCCCGAGCTATATATTGGATTTTACATGCTGAGAGCGTTGAACGTAGCGCTTGAAACATGAAAATCACGGTGTTTGCATGTAAAATAATTTGTATTCAAAAACGTGAGGTAAAGTTAACTTTCCTGCACGGATTCAAAATTTTACCTCAAGTTTTTGAATAATATTACATTACTTACCAATGAGGTAAATGATGGAAATGGTACTTCTTGTGTGAAATTTACCGATCGAGGCATAGCCGAGGTCGGTAAATACATTAGAAGTCCCATTTCCATCATTTTCCCCATTGCCAAGTAAAGGATTTTATTCAAAAACTTGAGGCAAAGTTCTTTTTACTTTAGAGTGGCGAAATTTTTGAGTAAAATGCATTCCTCGGCAACGCCTCTACCGGTAAATTTCACACAAGAAGTGCTATTTATAGCACTTGTTTCATTGGTAAGTAATGTCCTATTGTAATCAAAGACATTAACTTTACTTCACGACGGCAAAACTATACCTTAAGTTTTTGGGTAAAATGCTTTACTTGACAATGGGGCAAATACGGCAAATGGTGACGTTACAGGATTCTTTGATTATTGTGTTGTGTTTTGTGTAGCAATGATTCTGAGTGATTTTCCCATGGGTATTTCTCCGTCACTGACACATGATTACCCCTCGTAAAATTCGAACACAAAATGTCTACTTGACGCTTCAATTTGTATTAGATAGATGATAATGGGAGAAGAAAAAAAAATTAAGGCAACAAACCAGAAATGAAATATTCACCATCTCTACTCATTTCACTTATATTTCCATTAACAGAAACCGAAAAAAAATATCTTCAAATGAAAACAATGAAAGGATACTTTTCATTTAATTTTGCAAACACATTTTACAAAATTTCTCAATTGAAATCGAAAAGTGTTTTGTTGTTTTATACATAGTTTAGCACTTTATTAGTACACCATTATTATGCTTTATCATTTCACCAAGTTATATTCATTAAAATAAAAGAGCCAACTTGTACCGTACGCTCGTACACCCATCCACATCTTTTGTACCAACAGATAATATCCACAGTTCGTCGTCTCAAGCCACTCATACAATATATATACCTACTACTCTTGCTACTACTCCGATCTATATACACATTATAATGTACACGGAATGTATAAGCAAAACAGGAGAAAGCAAAATGTCAGTGATTGTATAAGCCATCATCAGCCACGACCAAGAAGTGTAAGTTGTATACTATAATGTACAAATAGGCACTTCAAGTAATGGCCATTATGATGCTGTACTTTAACCATTTTCTATTTATATAAATATTCCTCGTTCACTTGAAATTGTATTATATTAAATTATGGCAAAAGAAAACTTGGAAAATTTCTCCGTTTCTTATAATATAAAACATGATGATGTATATACATTCTGCGTTGCATGGACCACCGTTTTACCCTCAACCGTTACAATATGCCAACGTTAGTGTTTTATATAAAATTCGAATTATATCTCACTGTGGAAAAAGATATACAGAATCATTTTACCTACGGTACAACATAACGTATATAGAGAGAATTGTAAAACCGACATTTGGTATAGAATACAGTGGAAGAGGAATATAAATTTTCAATTGAGTTTAAATGATTTTATGCGTTAACATGGGATGATTACATGAACGGGAATTATTTCGCATATATAGACATATTTGACATAATAGACAGTTTTTCGGGTTGTGTTATACCCACTTAAACCAGTGGAATAATGAAGAAATATAATCAGTGAAATGGCAAAATGTGGCACCTCAGATATGCGCATCTGAACGAGATATATTTTTCCATATGGTGGAAAATTCTGTTAGATCAAGAGCCCACATGTACATCAGTCCCTCATTAGGCTACCGTTGCAAACCTATGCCAAATGGTTACCATTACACTCACTTGTCCCACACTTAAAAAAATTTCTCTCGTTCGATGTCGTCGAATGGAAATTTTTGGTCAAAGACCTTTCGTGCCAGTCAAGTTGAAAATTCGAGTTGTCTGACAGGTCGTAGAACAAATGCTTTTCGTATTTTTCGTAAATTGTAACAACTTGCCATACATGTTTCAAACCGTGTGTTCTTATGAGAGACTGATATATGCTTGTTGGGGCTCTCGGTCTATCTCCCGATTTTACATAGAATTTTGACATTTATCGGTTCAAATGCGAAACTCATGTATACATCATCGGGATGCGCATGCCACCCCCGGCCGCAGTGAGACGCGCTGCTTATCATTTCTCGTCGAATAATAATACTTTCAGCCAATATAGACTGCCGTGTATTGTAATAACACATCGAATACAACTTATATAATAATGATGATTGTGTGTGTTGTAGCAGTATTATACTCCACTTCGGAACATATGTGTGCTTAAAGTAATAATAATGGGAGTAATTTAATATGATTTACTTTTAATGGATTTTGTTCGAATTTATTTTATTACTTTGAAAGAAAATGGGGTTGAAGGCGCGACGTATACAATGGGTATGGTTTATTTGCAAAGCATGTGTACGAACGAGAAAATATAATCTATATTGGCAGAGAAAAAAAAACTGAGTGTATTTGGGGCTCTACGTTTGTTTTAATTAAATTAAAATTAATTCGCTTCATATTAATTGTAAGGAGAAAATTGCACAATTTATGTATCGAGGGATTACTCTGAAAAAAGTCTACCAAAATCGGACGTATTAAACTCATTCGATGTGTATAGTTCTAGTCCTCGATGCTCAGATTTCATCCCAAGCTTCAATTTTTTTTAAGGTCATGGGTGACCAAATAGAGACCTCCGAACGTTTCAAGAGAAGAGAATGTAGCTCCTTAGAATTGTATACATGCTGGAGCTACACGGATCATTTGTAAAGGTTTACATTTTATGAAAATAAATAAAATGAAATGAACGAGCATTTTACAAAAATTATTGCTACAACAGTGTTGAGGGTGATGGGTCACCGTGGGATTATTGAATAGCTGGGCATCAATTCTCATGCCGTTCATAACTTTAAGACTTGACAGTTCTTATGGGAAGTTACGAATTTTTCGAGTTTCGAATTTGTGAGAATTGAGGCCCTGAGGTCATGTAGTATTAGGGCAACATGGGATATGGTGGTCTACGATGGTAATTACACATAGAAAAATCATTTTCCCGACAAATTTTAGAGAGTGATTCCGCTTTTGTCCAGCGATTCTTTCGGTTCAAGTGTACAGCGAATGATGTGTTGATGATTATACTTTTTCATATGATTGGTTAATTTTGCAAATGTCTTCGCTAAGTAACTATGCAATTGAAGGCAGTCTTAAGCACAGATTAGTAGTGCTGACCACACCAATTCGGTTTTCTTGTTCTCAAAATCGGATCATGGGCTAGGAAGTAGGTGTTCACGAACTAAGTGTGTGTTGGGACGACTTAGTATGAAAAATTAAAAAAAAAACTATTTCTTAGAACGTCAGGTGCTCCCGGTATTTTTGGAGTCTTTTCGGATTTTGATCTAATCGTTCATCAAAAGAACTTCAGTCTAGGAGTTTTGCAACGAGATTGAATTAAAATAAATTCAAAATGACATTACAAAATAAAATGATCGACCTCTTTGTGCACCTTAATTTTCGTTGTGTGCGATATTCTAAATCCGAAATTAATCGAAAAAGCACTAAGCAAATTTTCAATTTTAATACAAAATCAACACATTTTAATCGTCCTTACAGTGACGGTGTGACGGTAGTGTTCTTTTTACAGTCAGAGGCAGTGAAATTTCAACACGAATTTTTTGAACAAATTTTGATTATTTGTGTGGATCAGCTGAGACGTGAAACAAATTTATACTGAAACACTGCCTCAGCTGATCCACTCATACAAACAAATGTGCATGTTTATAAACGGGTGAACAATGTACACGCTTGCTCATGGTATTGATGAAACCGTTTAAAGATGTAAAACTATATTTGTTTGCATGAGTGGATCAGCTGAAACGAAATGCTCCAGTTATTTCAAAGTCGCCGACTGTACTTTTAGATATTAAAAAATTGGAAAAATTTTGGGAAAATGGGGGATTGGGATTTCTAAAAATGTTTTGTAGTTTTCAAGATATATACTTGCCCAATCTGTACAGGTGTCTTATTTACTATTGTTTAACTATTCATCTTGTCTAGTCGATACGAGGATGGTAAAACATTTATCATCCGAGGGATATAGTTTGGCAAGATGTAAAACAATACCGAATAGGTAGCAACAACTTCTAAAAAAATGCCAAACATCCACCATTACGAGAAAATTATGATTCGTCATCGACGAGAAAATGTAGCAATGTTTCAATATTTAATATGGCACTCGAACTGCAAATGGCATTGATCTTCGACAATAAAACTCTACACATAAACTCTTTGTAGACACATATGCATTCAGGACAAAGTTCAATAGCACATACTCTCCAGAAACGAAAAAAAAAAGTTATTGCAACTAAGAACGTTGTATGTTGTATATACATATCGATATATGAAAAGCTTAAATTTTTTTTATACATTTTATATTCCTGTTACATTGCTACATTTCAATGTACTTGATGAAAAATATAATATATTTTTCCTTCGTTGAAAAGAAATCTATATTTTATGTACATTTTTATGTATTTTAATATTCTGTACTTTGACACAATGTTCATCTTTATGTACACTTTTATGTTACCAATGCTTCTCACAAAATGTGTGTATACACACTTGAAGTAACTCAAATCTACCAAAAAAAAGGAAGAAGAAGAAGAAAATGTAGAGCTCTGCTCTGAGTTATATACAAGAGAAAAATGTATATTATGTACGAATGAATGTACGTAGAGGGAAGAAAAAAAAATAAAATAAAATATCGCGCATAGAAGAGCAGTGAAAAACTTTCCATATATTACATCATCGCGTTTCGTTTCTCGTGCTTTTTAACATAGTTGCATAAAACCCAGAGGTATCCTTCTCATCGATATATAAAATATATTCATTGTGTGTTGGGTACGTATATACATACATTAGCTTACATTAATAGAGCACCGAGGAAAACTATACTGAGTTCTCAAATATTTTTGTGATGTTTTAAAATTTATATAGCTTTGGGTAAACGCTGTGTGTGTGCGGGGCTATATCAGTAGCTATATATGGGATGCTTTTATATGCAAACACAAAATGTTATACAACGGAATGTATATTATTGCTTCTTTCAGTCTGGAGACAAAAGGGTGGTTACCAGACAAATGCCACCAAGTTGTAATAAATTATCCTAGATTTCATATAGTGTGGCTAATGTGTCTAAATCAGAGACAAATTGAGACGATTTTCAATGAAAACGCTTTCAATGAATATGGATACCACCACCCCTATAACTAATTTCGCTGTTTCGATGGGATATATACAACCTGGCACAATAGACAATATCTGTACATAGATATGTAGATGTATGTGATGCATGTTTGGTATGAAAAGGCGTACGAAAAGGCACACAAGAAAAGTCGGATAATGTGAATATATTGTGGATATATTTTCGAAATCCAGTTTTTGGTTCTGTTTTTGGAATACTAATGACATTGAGTATGTGGCGGAATGTTTTAATTAATTAAGATATCGCGACATTGGTGGTAAGCAAGATTTTGCTTTTCCTTCCAAGAATTGTTGTTTTTTTTTGTTGTTGTTGTTATTGGAAAGGGTGTGTGTGTACACACTACAATATATTGTAAGTTTAATTCATCATACGGATTATAACGGAGGTATTATGTATGTGGAATTGTTGACAATGAGTGAGACCATCATTATGAAAATTGGTAAACTTCTATTGCTGGTTAGTATTGTGATCAGGGTCTTGTTTGTTTGCTTAGAGAACTCACTAAATGAATTTTTCGGTCAATAACAATGTCAGATGGTACAAAATCAGTTTAGCGTGACTTGCGAACTACGCCTCAAAGTATACTCTATTGTGAAACTAAGGCGCATCACTGTCCCGCCGACATATGTAGACATATTCATCGTCTTTTGATTACCTCAAACGAATCATTCAGTGTGTACACAGTTGTAGTTTCAGAGAACAATGGACCCTTCGCAAATTTTTAGCCTACATTTAGGCGGAAAAATATTCGTTTTTTGATGATTTCTCTGAACCAAATTTTTTTTTTTGATAAAGTAAAACCATTAAAGCTTACTTGGAGAAACCGGTGCAGATTATATAAATTTACCCAATCTGCAATGATTTTTTCAAGTGGGATAAGTTATCTCCCACATACCAATTTTTACTTCAAAACTAACACACTCCGCGTGCTTTAAAGGTTTTGGTTCAGAAAAATCATCAAATAAAGACATTTTTTCAGCCTAAATGTAGGCTACAAATTTGACAAGGGTACATTGCTCTTATGAAGCTTCAGTTAACTTTAGGACGAAAGTAAACTGGCGGTGTGTTTTCGGTCAATACTCGGAAGAATAATTAATTTTGGATCATTTTTGTGAAAGGCTAGTACATAACCAATGACCCATGAATTACTCTCACCAGTAAAAACAAAGAAGCACTAAGCATCACTTCCATCGTCTGTCCCATATTGATATGTAATGTACCCATTACAGTCATCAAAGCTATTCCAAGAATTTTCTGACAAAATTCCTTATACCAATGCATTTCATAGTCGATGAACTTTCCAAGAAAGCACCTGAAATCAGTCGGTGTGTTCAACGTAAACACATGTGGAATCTTTAGAACTTTAATTGATGAACACATTTGAGATACTTAATTGAATGAAGAAGAAAAAATTGTGGATTACATTTGATGAGGCGTAAGTAATTCATTACGTGAGGTAACAGGTTTGTGATAAAAGCAAACTCACAGGGGTGTTTTTTGAGCAACAAGCTTCGGCAACTGTGTTTTTGACAAGTGGAGAGTTACTGTATTCGTCGTGCCGAGACGAGGTATACCGGTACACTTGCCGAAAAACATTTACCGATACTAAGCACACGAGTGACATTGCGAGTATTCTGGTTTCTGGTTTATCGCCTGTATAGTCATTAAACGGTTCATATTTATTTTAATACAATTAAATTGCTGTGAGTCAAGTCGTTTCCAATGTATGCCATAAAAGCGTTTTCGGAATCAGTGAACAGTATGAATTGCAGTTTGGAAAAAATCGTCTAAATTCCAAGAAGCCTAAAGAAACATTCTCTTTCATTCTAATTTTCTGATGGAATTTTGATAAGCTCTCTCTCTCTCTCTCTCTCTCTATCCCTTTGCCGGTAACTAACAGTTTTCAGGATTCGTCTATTACCCACCGTGCTCTTTTTCATTTAATAAATTATGACCGAGGGGTTGAATCTGTCACTTATCTATGGTATTTTGTGTCATTTTGACATGCCGACGTACAATTAGCGGTGTCGGAACATATTTAATTAATAAATTTCACGAAAATGTATAACTTTGAGGTGTACGTAGTTGCGCACGAACGTCAATTCCAACTCAAGGAAAATTTCGTTATAGCTCCATATCGTGGTGTTTCGAACCGAGGAACTCTAACTGACACTTTCTATACGCTATTATAATGTATATGGTACATAAATACAAACATAACACCCGATACATAGTATCGCTGTGTCTATACATAAATAACTGTACGTGATTTTATATAGCAAAAGTCTTAAATCTTAAACTGAAATGAAATATGCACAAAAGTTCTTTATGGAAAATGTATACATACCTTCAACAGGGAATATCGATTCGACAAAGCCGGTTGAAGAAAAGCTGCACACACACCAAAAAATACAGAAAATAATTAAATTATCGTTACATTGTTAAAACCGTCACGTAATTGTGAAAATTTGTATTATTAAAATGCAAAACACTTGTCAAGTTCATCTCTGTATCACTTCACTTAGTTAATTCGTATTGACTCGCAGAGTTGTTAAAGTGGCGGGCGAAAAACGACGACATGAAGGGCAAGTTGAAAGGAAAACATAAATAGCATTTATATATATGACGAATTCTATAAACCAATCGACAAAATGTAACGTGGTGACGGCAATAACACTCTCTACAATCGAAATGGTGTATACCGATGTACCATTTTGAGAGAATTTTGTTTTATCAAAATTGCATATCATACCATATCATATCATACCATATCATACCATACCATATCATACCATATCATACCATACCATATCATACTATATCATATCATACCATACTATATCATATCATATCATACCATACCATCTCAGTACGATGGTTTTCCTTCGCCAATATCCGCAATTTCAATAAATTAATTTGCATTACCTAATTTAATCTAATAATTTATCGATAGGTGGTGTCCAGCTGAAATTCAAAATAAATAAAGTGATTCGTACTGAACCGATTGTAGCGTCTGTAACATGGTTCCAAATAGAATTACCCATATACGGTTATGTGTACGTACATCTATATCGCCGCCATATATATCCAAAACAAAACCCGAAGCACACGAAAAAGGGATGATATTTTTACCGCACCCATTTTATTATGTAAAAGCTTTTCTACATAATAACTTCGGTGTTCAAAATGTTGGATGTATTATTACCACTTTCTGTGAAATGATCTAAGGTGTGATTTTTGGAGATGAAGTATAAGAATAGTGCTGGAACATCTATATGGAAATTTAAGAACGTTCCATCGTTCCATGTTTGTTTTCATATTATATAGCGCTTTGGGTAGGCGAGAGTGAAATATATGTGTACACACAGAGATTAATGTTAAAATATACCGAACCATCAGCTCTACGTGCATAAATGAAGGAATATAATGTAAATTTGTGAGTCGGTTGCTTTTACCTTTTTTGGGGGGGATACAATTTCGTACAACTTATTTTTAAACAATTTACTGGTCGACGAAACTATAGCTAATTGTAACAAAGGGTAAATTAACAGAATAAGATTGATAATTATTTAACGTGAGGGCCGCCGCCCCGACTTTATAATCTGAACATGTTGAGCAAGGTGTAAGTAAATTTGTGTATCGATTTTTTGTAGGGTGCATTTTGGGGTTTTGGGCTATATATGGTGTGTTGGTGCGTTGTGTTGGCGAACGATTAATCTATAGAATCTCGTGTACGAGCATTTTATACGGGCAATGGAATGCGTTAAAAATGGACGGTGATTAATATGATTGATAACACGGAACGGACAACTTTCTTCTCCCCAGGCGAATAAACTGGAAAACTAAATTGTTATGCGCGCAATATTTACATACATTTGAAATTGTGATATTGAGAGGGGGAGGGCAGGTCGTTTAATGCTTTGCTGATGTATTCCCTTTTCGTTAATTAAAGCGTCGAAAAACACTGGCCGCATAACATGTCTGCTTAATTATTCAATGAAATTAATTCCCAAAAAACCGAACTAATGAAAAATATTGTGTAGCCACAACTGCGGCTAGTCAATTGATATCGGAAAATGGTAACATTTTTCCCTCCATTAGCGTAAGCGATAGCAATCATCGATATGACCGAACAGTTCATATTTGTTTCGAATTCATTGACGAACATTTTGAAGTTTAATTTGTTGTTGAAATGTATAATTCTGGTCTAATGTTCTCTGACAGCGATGGTCCGATTGTCAGTTTTTGGGACAATCGAAGTCTACCGACACATGCACAGGCAATGGACAATTTTCGCATGGGACAAACTGCTATGTAATGGTAAATTTTCGCATGAGGCAGGGAATCAGTTAACTATGATTTGCAGATGATATTGTCTTGATAGCAACGGATCTGGACCAAGCACAAGTCATGTTACAACAGCTGAACGAAGATTCAAGCAAAGTAGGTCTCAAAATGAACTTATCGTAGACAAAAAACATGAGAAACTTCGATGATGACAGTGACATCACCGTCATCGAAAGAGGCGACAACTATATGTATCTTGGCCACAAGTTAAAACTAGGTCTAGACAATCAGACAGCAGAGGTCAAAAGAAGGATTGGTCTCGGATGGGCAGCGTTCGGAAAACTTAGGATGGTTTGTGTATACTTGGGATTTTATCTTAGAGATAAAACGACGAATCAGTGGATTCGGCAACAAGCGAAAGATGTAGACGTAATGGAAAGGATAGCATCTCTGAAGTGGAATTGGGCAGGACACATTGCGAGAATGACAGACGAACGTTGGACCAAAACCATAATGAATTGGAGACCACCAATGACACGACCAATGGGCAAACCACCACAAAGATGGACTAACTCGATCAACCGAATTGTGGTGACAAACTGGCAGCAAATGGCAATGGATTGTTCAGACAAAAGGGGAGGCCTACATCCAGCTGTGGATATCAACGGGGTGATTACGAAGAAGAGAAGAAGAAGAAGAACATTTCAACTCAGCATATTTACACTTTTGATTCCTCTGTTGCATAAAATGTTATATGAAACTCTGTGGAAAGTATTTGATAAGGCACACGATGTGGTTTTAAATAATTATCTGTTGTACTTCCAACACTTCCAACTTAATTATAATTTGAAAAAGACCCATCAATTCATCTATTATAATTTTTCCTATTTTTCTTCCATTTACAGCAACAAATTGTACGTTCCCGCAGAGATGGGAAGGATCATGGTTTTTAAGTGGGAACCAACAACCTGTTTTTATAAAAGGTTCTACACTCAGCTTTCGTGGCAAATGTGTGGCATCAGATGGTGACAAATTTTTAATCGTAGACGAGTAAGTACAAATTCAGCTTGGAACAAAACTTAGCTTATGATCTGTGATCCAAATTTCTTTTTTATTTACAATTTTTACGATGTGCAAAAATTGATTTTAGTTAACCATTTACATTCACCAATCACAAATGAAATGAAAGAATTTTTTGTTTCGAACCAAACGGAACAATTAATCTCAATGATCAAATACTGAAGGTTTTCATGAGAGACACAAAACGCCTTTTAAATTGCACCAAAATTTATTATATTTTTCCACTACTCAAGTTTCGCTCAACTGTGTGATCATGATCAAGTTGATGTCTTCTCAAAACTAAGAACTTCATTGACAAAAAAAAGAAATTACTCAAACTATCTTGACTAGAAAAACAAAGCATTACATTCCTTATTCAACAATCATATTGACCATACAAGAACATTCTGGTTCACCAAGCTTTCTGTCTCTTCCTCCTTCACTGGATCGACTAAGACCAACAACGGTAATGCTTTGCCCACAATTTTATTCATTAGCTTTTTGTTTCTGTAAACCCGCCTCGATGTAGTCTATTTTCCGCAAGTGCTCTGCAAAAACTGAACTTTTTAATGCGTGATTTGGGTGGCGATCAAAGGGTCTTTTTCTATCTGTCTTTTCTATATTTTACTTTTCGTCACTAGTGGGAAAATGGATTTATCTTTCACCACTCCTCTGAACCATTGACTGTAAATAAAAATTCTGCCCTGACCGACACCAAAACCCAATGCTTATCGAGCAACGCTCCTAACCATTCGGCTAATAAGATATATAATCGGAGTGAACCAATTTTTGAAGCACATAAATGCAGTCTACTTGATCGTTCATACAGCAGAATGAATGTATGTTAATGAAAATGTGTTGTCATTTTCAACTCCGGTTCGTAACAAAAAGAATCTTAAAAACAGGTAGCCATTGCCAATAATTTGTAAAATTTATCAGCGAGAATGATCCCCTAGAACAAGTGACATACAAAAATTGAAGTTGGTAAAATCAACAGTAAACTAGTGCAGTCACTAATCTGCAACTACAACTGACATTTTCGTACTTTATATTTAAAAAAAAAAACTTTTGATTTATAATTTCCCAATTACATACCCAACTCAACAGTGCCGATTTGGTAAGTCAACTTTTCAGTGAAGTCAACTTGAAATGATCACATAGTTGATCGAAACTTGAGTATAGTTGAAAAATATACAGTCTTCGACATTTCAAATGTCTCACTGTCAAATTTTTCTGAGAATTTCATTGTGTCATTGGGAATTCACAATGACATTCTTTGAAAAAAATGACAGTGAGACATTTGAAATGTCGAAGACTGTAATAGATTTTAGTAAAAGGCGTTTCTTGTCTATCGTGAAAACCTTTAGTATTTGATCATTAATTTCAGTATTTTGCGAATGTTTCACGCCGTAAGTGTGCTCAAAAATTGGAGAAAGTTTAACGGAGCGTTTAGTTGGCATCATTCCAGGGCCTATTTTCTAGAAAAAGGTTTTCCAAAATTTTCAAGAAATAAGAAACTCTCCACTAAAATGTCAATTTTTGGCCTACGCATTCTTAAAATCGATTTTTAACTGTGAAGCCATGATGGCACATTTTTGGCCAAATGAAGAAAAATGTAGAAGACCATTTGGCAAAAAATGTGCCATCATGGCTTCATGATTTTAAACTGACATTTAAGTGGTAAGCTTCTTATAATTTTTAGAAAATTCCAGAATTTTTACAGATTTTTTTAGAATTTTTAAAAGTTTTTAAGGTAAAAGCAAAATAAAATGATCGAGTCTGGTCTCGAGACTCGATCATTTTATTTTGCTTTCATTTTAATTTTGTAGAATTTGTAGAAATTTATAAAAACAATTCTTAAAAACTTGAAGAAAAACAATCGAAAACTTTTAAAAAGAAAGATTTTCAAATGTCTAAACATTCTAAAAAATGTAAAAATTTCTAAAAAATTTGAAATTTTCCAGTTTTGAAAAAAAAAATCTACAAAATAGACCCGGCCTCATTCTCATCATAAGAAAACGTTCAATTTTGTTGTCGGTTCACACACTCGATTACATTAAATTTAAAAATTCTAAGGCGCACTTTCGGCGTCATAATAAATATATTTGTAATGAAAATTGCCAACATAATCATCCAGTTCTGAGGAGTGCAGGAAATCACAGTTTCGGACAGATTGAATGAACTACATTTTGAGATAAGATTCTACATAACTTTTCATCATTCCCAAAAATTAAAACAACGCCAAAAATCAAAACTTGAACCAATTGTAATGAAGATCGACTTTTAACATTTGCGACGTTCCATGGAGATTCGTCGTATATATTTAACGTTTTCGTTGAATTAATTTTTGATTTTAAAACTTAACCATCTTTAAACGTTCAATAAGTGATTGTAGTTAGGCTTCAAAATTCTCGTAATGGTATGTGCTCGTCATATCGCATATTCAAACCATTGAACTGTGATAATGTGTATTCTTATATGAACGCGCCGAAACACGCAAACAAAGTTTGGTAAAATGTTGAAAAATTTCGAAACAGTTTTAGATTGCAGCTGCCTATTTCAAATTGAATTATAGGCAATAAATGTTCATTGATCGATAAAAGAATTAATGAAATCAATGTAAAGTAGCTTTATTTTGCCGTTTTTCAGGTCATTTCATCCCAGATTTGTTTGAAAAATTGAAGAACATTATTTGAAACAAGTTGTTTGATTATGCGGAGGGTCTGTTTTAAATAATATTTTTGACATATTCCAACAGATATGGGACAGAATAACATGAAAAACGGCTAAATGAAGCTACCTTACATTGATTGCATTAATTTTTTTTATCGATCAACGAGGATTTTTTATCTAAAATTCAATGTGAAACAGGTAGCTACGATTCGGGAATATTTTCGTTTTGTTTCGTCAACATTTTATTTACAATTCGACCGGTTGGTTTCGATAATTTCACAAACAACTAAGAGAATTTTCACGCATTACGGTCGAAAAGTTATTTCAAGAAACAGAAAGAAGCAGAAATTGAATAGATTTGTTCCAATTAACTGTAAACCCAAACTTTGACAACACGAACGACAACGATTTCATCCACAGATATCAACAGAACCCAAACTTTCCACTTTCTTTGTAAATTTTTCGTTTACATTTTTGTTAACCTGAAAGTTGAGGTTAGGTTGCCTTCTGTGGATGAAATTTTACATTTCGAAATGACCTTGGAACAAACCTGTAGAGTGTTATGATGAAAGATAAGAAGATATTTTGACAAGTACCCCAAGGCAAGTTAAAAAAAACTGATCTTCTGTCCTCTCACTCTCAATGTACCACGTTGAAAGAGAAGCAAATACTTTGACAAGTACCCCAAGGCAAGTTATAATAACTAGTCTTCGGTTTTCTCGCTCTAATCATAACAGTCTATACTCTGAAATTTTATTCAAATTCACTTATGTCACAAATGTCAGAAATGGATGCGTTCTTTTCTTGGTTACAGATGGTGTGAGTTTAGATTCTTTTACGATCTTTTTTTGATTTTTGGTGATGCACCAATGGGGTTATGATGGAAAATTATTTATAAAATTATTGTATAAGTTACATTGGTAATAACTGTATATTCCCGCAGCTCCATCAGTCAAAATAACTTTGCACATCGTGAAAGCCCACAAAGCATCTGAACAAAAACCCAAAAACCTGCAAAAATTCTTAACTAAATTTCTTTTTCTTTTATTTCTTTTTCATGACGACGCCTGACTTAACCAAACAAATAATTACATCGTAAATTTGTTTTGAAATGTTGTTATGGTGGTAATGAAATGTGATTATTACAACACGAACGAATGGAAATCAACAATGTTTTTTTTTTGTTCAAACTTTTTTTTTCTTCTTCTTATTTTAATTGTCACCATAAAAAAAAATTGGAATAAAAAACAAATCCTTTCTTGGCAATAAAAACGCAACATTTTGTCTGTATGAATGAAAACCAATTTTTTCTTTCTGCATAATAATCAATACCGATCCGATCCAAAAAAAAAAAAAAAAACAAAAATATTTCGTTATTAATCAACGCAGTAAGGGATGCCATCGGTGTTTGGTCATCTATGAAAAGCACAAAAATGTTTTGCAGTATAAAGAAAGTGAGTGCGAAGGTGACAATATGTATATGGATCAATCGAATCCAGCCGCAATGCCAGTACAGCAACTGCGTATTTTAAAAAGTGATCACAGGGGGGGAGCTCATCCCAATACGAACGGGCATTCAAGAATATCGACATCGGATCAATTTCCGATGCGATCCAATGACGATAGTAATGATTGTAAGCATCTCAAACTACGTAAATATTATTTAATTTTATTTTCCGTTTACTAGTTTTTCATTTTACAAAAAAAAAGAAAAAAAAATTTCATCTCGTTTTTACTATTAGCAACAATTTATCAATTTTGTAAAATATTTGAGATAAAATTTTATAAAAAAACGACGATGAAGAAATTGTATCCGTCGATATTAAATTTTCCCATTGATGTGGAGCTCGATATATATACATTCGGCTATACAATACTTTTACTTGTATGAAAGGTTTTTTTTTGCTGCATAGGGGCCGTTCATAAATTACGTAACGCTAGAGGGGGGAGGGGGGGTATGAGGCAAGCGTTACGGTTCTAACAAAATTGGGTCAAACTTGACCCTTTTAGCGTTACAGACCCGGGGGGGGGTCTGAAAAATGTTGATTTTTGCGTTACGTAATTTATGAACGGCCCCATACATAACATATACACGTTTTTCGCATATCTATATATCTATATATATACAGTGATCTATTGACAAGACAAACTAGATTGATATGATTATACAACATGATGGCTTAGTGTACTATGAATATTGTACCCAAAATGTTAGCATCAAGCAAAGGTATTGATAATGAAAATACCTTACGGTACAAAGGAATTTAATATGGCAACATAAGAAAACTGCTCCATTTCATGTTAGCTTCTTTCGTCTGAATCATTTTCTCTATGACATCAATAGGGTAATTTCACAGAATGGAATTTTTGCTTCGAATTGATTGGCTTTTCGCATCGGAAATTTTTGTTGTTGTTAAAACGAAACCCAACGGTTATTAGACGGAAGATTGAAAATTTTCCACGATGAGACGAAATGAAATCAAATGTCGAGTGGTCATCTTTACATTCGAAATTTGAATTTCAGAGCAAAATTGCGCAAAATTACGGACGCTGAGTATATGCGAGTTTTCGCTTAAATTCGATCTCAACCAAAAAGTTTCGTTGTTCGCTATCTCTTTCCTTATGTGTTTGTCGGTGAAAGCACGGGATTTCGGTGGGGTTTGAAATTTAGTTTCTCTAAAATGTCAAAGTCCTTTGTGTTAGGTAAAGTCCTATTTCCCAAGGCAATCTTATTACAAAGTCTTTAATTTGTCAACAACGTGCAAAAATCAAAACCCACTCGAAACCGGTGGCGATCCGCTTGTCAACGGACAATCATAATTTGTAGCCTTTATTATCCACTACTGGATGTAGACCTCCCAACGAGTAGTATTTAGCCATGAAAAACCACGCGGGCCAGTCCGTGAATTTACGTGAATTCCGAACAACGCCTATTGTATGGCAAACCTTTAGGATTTCTTTTTGTTTGGTGCTGATTATATCTGCGCCTAAAGTTAGACTTCAGATATTTGTACATAGAATTCATTGTGAATGGATTAAGTCATTCTTCTGTGTACGTTTCGTTGAGGGTAACAAACACCTCAACCACCCAGATTATGGAGCTTGGGAACCCATAGGAACATTCATGCTACACATTGTGGAAAAATCCTATACAGAAATTGACTTCACCGGGACGTTGAACCCGGATTTTGTTGGTGGAAGGTTCGAACATTATCACTGAATCATCCCGTGCCTTCAAAATTCCATAATCTATACCTGTCTTGGTCTACTAACTGCCACTGAAAAAATAGGAAGAAGTTTGTCGAAAAAGTAATGTTTGTGAGACTATGAAAAACTGAGTAAATTTTTAACTTAAAAAATTCGATTTTAGAATGGAAATTATGAAAACATTCAAAAATTGACAAATTGAATTAAATCCTTGGGAATGTTTGTACACAGTCAAAAAAAATATCCAAAATCGTTAGTGTTATGAGATAGCAATGTGACCACTCAATGATTGGCGTCAAATTAACATTTTCCGAAAAAAATCGATTTTCTCAATTATAGTAGAACAAACACTCACTGCACCATTCTCAATCCTTCATCCATCGAACACCCCTAATGTACGGGCCACTCTAATCTAAACGATTCACTTTTAAATCCAATAAGTCAACTTCGTTACAAGCTTTCATAACATTCATTCGTCAACATGAAATTTCATTTATATGTACACACAGCGTAAAGTGTAATTTAAATGGATGGAGTGTGGCTCGCACTACTCGTGTTGGAAAACCCGTTAAGAAATGATTTGATGCAAATTTCAAATGATTTAAATCGCAACACCATTTAGCCTATAATGTTTACTATGGTCTCCGTGTGTCCCCACCGAAACAAGCGAACAAACAAACAATATGAGGCGCCAAAGAGATTATCGTAATTATAATGGAGACGCCAGACTGTATAACTATTGAGACTTACAGTTCTGAATTTTTTTTTTTCGAACGTGCAAGGGATAGGAGTATATAATTGCGTTGATGTTAAATGTGTGCAGGGACTATTTCTGGGGAAACATGTTCACACATTTTCCCATATTTTCCTTGATTTTTCAATATTTTCCATGATTTTTCTATGATTGAGGAAATTTGGAAAAATTTAGCAAGTCCTGCAAAAGGTACTAGAATCCTGGAAAATATGAGAAAATGTTTTCCCAAAACTAGTCCCTGACATATGTTGTTTTTCCATTATGCGAATGACAATAAAAAAAACAGTCCAACGAAAGTTTAAAGCTTTTTTATTTACGACCGGCAATTTTTAATCGGCAATTTAATTCAATTCCCCCAGCGAACAATTAATTATTCAGGTTAACTCGGGATAAGAAGATGAAAAGTCGAGTTTACGAGAGTAAAATTTTGTTGAACCAAGGCAGCTCCGAGGTCAACAATCACACGTATTACATTGTTTCAAGCATGTACAATGTACAAGCATTTTCGTTTCTACTTCTTTTCTATGATTGTTCTCTTTTGCCATTTGCAATAACATAAAAAAAAAAACCAGAGAAACGAAGAAGAAACCAAATTGCTTCATTTAATGTGTACACCTGTGTATGCCTGTGGGTCGAAAATCGTTCTTTTAATTGAATTTTACGAACTTTCATGACTGTCCTAATGCGTAAAATCCATTACAAAACTGGTTATGTTGTGAAAAAGCATGTTTACGTGTAATTGATCTCGGCTTCGCCTTGTATCATCAAAATTCACACAAAAATTGGATTTTTCATCGTTTTATCGCTTGTTATGTAATATTGTTTTACTTTACTAGGGAGGTAATAGGGCCATAACCTTCAACTCGCTTGTAAGGTAAAATAGCATACTGCACACGGGACATAATTTGAAATCTCGTATCACAATGAACAAAAGTACATCGGGCTGAATCCCCTTTTACTCCTCTGGATACGAAATATCAAATTACTTCACTGTTATATTAATCTTCTATTACATAACTAGGCATACAAAGATAAAATGATATGAATTTTGTTGATGCTAGACGATGCCGAGGTCAATGCACACATGAAAAGGAGACTTTTCATTCATATTTTACACGCTTAGGACGTCGAAAGAAGTTATTGAAACATGAAAAGTATGGTTTTCGGCGCATGTAGCATGTAAATGACTCATACAACATAAGACATTCGACCACTGTTTCGATCTGAGAGAAAATTTAAATAAGTCTTTCGACATTCAAAAATACCATTTCTAATCAGGCCATGGCGACAGTGGTACTCGATACAATGCTCAAAGAACACTTTACCGATTTGCACACGAACAAGTCTAGCGAAACATAGTCGAAATGAAATTTCAATTCCTCACCAAACTTGATAACTCGTGGCAAGTCAGTGGTGTTCTTTACCAAAAGCCCCCAACCGAGCGGGTCAAATAGAAGAATCAACCCATGTCGAATATTTGTGGCTTTGGCTTATGAAGAATTGAAAAAACTTTCATTTGTTCACGCGCAAACATATGTGCAAACTTTGCTTTACTCTTACAACCCTAGATTTGTAGAATATTTTAATGAAAATGCATTACACCACTGTATCAGATATCTAATGTAATATGTATGTATGCAGCTATGAAGGTTTTACTACCTCTTTCATCTTATCTGAAAGTATTTTACAAAATATGAGAAAATTGTTGCTTTTTATTTATTATTTCTTAAAATGAACAAATGCCCATTCTGTCAGAAAAGGAAAATTAGCATTTTTTTCTCTTCGTGTTACTGTAATTAGTCCTTTAATGACGTAAAGGAAGCAAATTGTTTTAATGTTGCAATTATTACTAAATATTTTTCATTCTTAAAATTTAATCTGAAAAAAAATTATTGCAAGAAAACTATAAATACACAAACCGTGTTTTATTGAAGCAAAAAAAAAAACTTTTTTAATTTTTATTATTTTTTATTTATTAAATAAACATTTAAATATTAACCGTATATTATATATATATTTCTGTTGATATGAAACTAATGGCTCGTCGGTATAATATTCTCTTCACATGGCATTTATTTATTTACAAAAGAAATTTAAACCGAAACTGAAAAAAAATCATTTAAATGAATAAAAAATGTGATATGAATTTATATGAAAAAAAAAATCATCGCAGGCCATACCCGTTCCAGCGTTTTTGTATTATTTTATTTTTATAATTTATTTATTTTTTTATCTCTGGAGAATGCAAAGAGAAGCAAAAATTGCACGCGGCTAAAAATATTTATTGAAAAAAACAACACTTTTTTTTTGTCTTTCGTTTATTCCGAAAACAAAACAAAACAAATACGAAATTTGTTTTTACAAATGTTTTTTTTTTTTTTTGATTTTTTGTTGTGTTATACTATAAAATAATTGTTGTTTGTACGCTGCACGTCCTGGCTTTCATAAAACAAAACAAAAAAAAAGAACGGGGAAAATCATAAAATAGATATTTTTCTCCCCACCGGCTATTGATTTCAAATCTTTACGTCTACCTAAAAAATTTTTTTTTTATATTTTTCCATTTTTCATTCAAATAATATTTATTTCATGTTATATTTTGTATATTTTGGCGTAAAATATGCAAACAATAATTCATGGAAATATTATTTTGTTCTGTTTAGCAATTCATTTGCATATTCATATAATATCAGATCAGTAGTTGTCTGCACAATCGGCATGTAGCGATATTATTTGTATAAAATAACGAAAATTTTAAGAGGTGATTTATAGATTATTATTTTTTTCTGTGTGAATATTTATTCATCATCATTATCGGTGCAATATGATGATGATCGGTGGAGACTCGTAAAATAGGGGAAAAAACGTAATAATTTAAATGTGAACAGGCTCTTGCGTTCGAACAACAATTATAATTCCTTCATTTAATTGTCATATTTAAGTTCTGTAAATATTTTAATCGATAAATATTTTTCAAATTTATTTTTTGGTTGCAAATTTTATTTTTAGTTTTCATTTTTTTTTCGAATTTTTGTTTAGAAATCGAATTCTTAGTTGGAGTACGTATGTTTTTCCCGAGAGGTGTCGTACTTCTTGGACTAAATGGATCTAAATTGAATTAAAGGGAATCAAATGAAGTAAATGGGACTAAAGAACTGAAAGGGACTAAAGAATTAAATGGTACTAAATGAACTAAATGTGAATTGGATTGAATTAAATTGCTTAAATTAGAATAAATGGACTATATTGAAGTGCAACAGCCCGACGGGTGCTAATACCATTTAGTCCCATTTGACATATTTAGTCCCATTTGACATATTTAGTCCCATTTGGCATATTTAGTCCCTTTTGGCATATTTAGTCCCTTTAGTCCCATTTGACATATTTAGTCCCATTTGACATATTTAGTCCCATTTGACATATTTAGTCCCTTTTTGTTCATTTAGTCCAAGACGTGCAGCATCTCTCGATTTTATCCATAAATAATAGACCTGCACTTTAAACAAAAGATTGTACAGTCTGGCATTTCTATTTTTGCTTCTTCTTTCGTCCAGTGTCAGACGGTATACAATTTTAAAAGTGCAGATCTTTACAGGAACAAAAAGCAAAACAAATTCTAATTTTAACTTATATTTCCATGATTTAACTTAACTGTCATTCATACGAAATGTACATAAAATAACCATGTGTGTGATATTTTTGTTTTTAATTTTCTATAAATGTGCACGACATTTCTTTTTTCCCTATGATTTCAATGAAAATATTTTCCATTTTTATGAATTGGTTTTTGTAAGTGTTGGTTTACTTATTGGTTGTTTTTTTCCGTTTCTTTTTTCTTCATTGAATTTTATGTGCGTGTCCAAATGTGTTTGTCAATAACCTTCTTCCTTAATATGTGCCTATCCCAAACATATTTTAGATACATTTTTCTTTCACCGGAAAATAGGGGTTCAATTTCAAAATGTGGTAATGCTTGAAGAAAAACCGAATAAATTTTTAATTTTAATTATTAATTCAGGAGAATAAATCGAATCATCGCGAGTTTTTTTTATCTCGCTCTCACTCTCTCTAAAATCTCAAACACTCGAAGAAAAAAGTTCATTCAGACATGCTTTCTGATTTGGAAATCGTTGTGACTAGTGTTAGGGTTGATTTCCACTTATCAAAAAAGTACTCCGTGTGAGAGACAGAATTGAATTGTTTCAATTTTTGCTTTGTTTACTTGACAGCTTGAAAATTTCCTAAATTTGAGATTTCTAGAAAAATGTGAATAATTTTATTGAACCTTTAAAAATTGATGGAGCTACCTACCAATCCAGATGTTGTTAAAAATGTGAAGCACAACAACTCTCTAGTCATAAAACATTGTTCTCTTTTCAGCGAGTGTGTTCCTGGTTTCCTACTTACCAAAAAAGTACTCCGTTCGAGAGACAAAATTGAATTTTTTCAACTTTTGCTTTGTTTATTTGACAGCTTGTTGAGTGGAAACCATACTTAACTTGAAATAACCTTTTAAATTGAATATTGCAAAACGTTCCTTAAAAAAAGACAACACACGCCGTCAACGGGCTTTTCGCCTAACTAAACTGACTGAATGACGCGAAGTAATAACTGATTCAATCAGATGCCATTATTGTGGACAACAACCTGATGACGCAAATTATTTGTGTTGCAGTTGAGTTTCGAACCCACAACTGGCAGTTCAATAATTCAATGTGGAGTCACGACTTACACACTGCGCTATTGAGTTGTTTCTTATATAGAAAGAAAATGTTGATAGTATTTAACTCTAATACTATGTTCAAGTGTTTTCGGGCAAAGAAAACCCCAAAGGCGCATCGGAATTTCTCGATCCATGCATATAGTCATTCCGGGACTGTTCTCCATATTCTTCAAACCAAACTGAAGCAATAAAACCTTCATATCATTAAGGTAAAAGGAAATCAGAGAAAAAAAAAATATCTGCGCTCCCAGGCATCTTTCAATTGATGTCCACAGCGATTCCGCCGATTAATTTCTTAAATGGCACTTTTATATAGAGCATATGTCCGAATCTTTAGTCTTCGACTAACTCATACCACACAATGTTCATTGAGGTTTCAACGTTAGAATTCAGTGTTAAGAGTTTTCAATTTCCGCATAACATGTCCCTTTCAATGTACACATCCACTGTATGCAACTATTATGGGACAAACATTAATATTGCCAACCAATATTGGTATTCTAAAGAATCACGTAATAGAGTTACAGCACTCACATTGTATTCGATTGTTAAGTACATAATGTACACAGTACACACCTATGATATAATATCATGTCCTACCACAAGCAGCTTGTAGGTTGAACTGTTCTGTGGCGAAACTGATGATTCAATTTAATCTCATTTTGGAGTATAATATTTTAAGCAACTGAATATTCATTGTCGTCATCGATACCAATTTCATTGAATCGGTATTGTTGCGATGCTTTCGCCTTAGTCTTGGTAAACTGTTGAAGAAGTACCATACACAACACATAGATTATTGTTTAAGACTTGTGTAAGTCGATTACGAGATTCGAACATGTTCATGGCTTACCATTAGTTGTATCGTTTGTACTCTCAAAGCTTTCACGTTCCGAAAACCTTGATCTTCAAAAATAATTCCCGCAAAGAAAAGTTCGTTTTTAGAAATTTGTATCAATCAAATCAAAAACAGGCATACTGAATGGACGAGGTCCCTCTTTCAATTTGTATCACGTGAAGTCGGTTACGTAGTGGTGTCATGGGCATATGCGCAATGCTCGAAGAGACTTTTACGAGCTTTCGTCATTCAACACCTGAGCCTGGGCGACCTGCTTATCAGTCTTCTAAGTTGAACAAATTACCAACAAATTGTTTATCAATCCGTGAATTCAGTTCATGTCGTTACGCAATCTGTATAATGAAGTGTTGGACTGTTCCATACTGATGATTGTCTCGGTATCATCGTCATTATTAATTTAAATTATGTCTACGCTTTGTATTGCCGTGCTGCCATTACTACATGTTTCTTTTTTGCATTATTTAAATTGTGTGCACAACAGCAACAGCTATATCAGCAGCGCGACATCTAATGAACATTTTTGCGCTTTCATTTGCACAAGTAAACGCAACGTTATAGATCCCGAAATGCGGCACAACTCTTAATTTGAATGTTAATTAGACGACATGCAATAAACAACTCGGTTAACCGAAACACGTTTCACTGATGGTCATAATTGCTGTAAAATATATCAATTCGATGACCTTTTTTTTCGTTTACTCTCTTTTTTAACTGAATGTATACATTCAGTACCTAGGAACGAATAAATTAGAATTTATCGTCTGGGTCTTTGAATTATTTATTAAATTATGTTCGGTCATAATACTGAAAATTCAGCCTGGTATCAAATGAAATCAAAATAGTCATTTAAATACCAAGGGTCAAATAATTGGTTTTAATCAAACTAGACATTTTATTGATTCAACCAGCGGCGAAGCCGAGACTGACAAGTAGTCTTGCGCAATGCAATAAATGAACCATCTAAACACGACCGTAGGGCACTGCCTAAAATTTGTTGCTTTGTTGAATCAATGACTGAATCATAGTTTTGAGAGCAAGCAAAAAAAAGACTCTCCTGAATTGGATAAAGCCTGCGCTGGGCAAGATTGCGCATTGATCCGATGATGTTGCATGGTAGAAAACTCTTCTATTTTCCCAATTCTACACATAAATGTTGACGTATTTCTATATAACGACGTCGTTCATCGAGATGCGCATTCTATCCCAATCGCGAGGTGCCGTTTATCATCAGTTTTCTTCAAATATTTACGCAAACAAGAAGAAGAATGTGTATTACATTCAGAGAAAAATGGAAACAGACGCAATCTCAGTATAATACTTTTTGTTGATTTTTATTTTGACGAGTGTGGTGCAGCTCCGAACCGAATCCGAGGGCTGCAAACATAAAAGTCAAAATGGCAATCGCTAAACCATTAAGTAGTTTACTCGCGGCAACCACCGGAAATTAGTATTAACACAACGGTTATTGTAGGTAAATGAGTTTCGGTAGATGCAGCGAGTAAAGTGATTTTAGCTTACGAAATGTTAAAACTATAGAATCTATTAAGAGGAATCATGCCTAAATTGTTGCCTACATTTGGGGGCAAAATTATTATTATTTTGATGATAATTTTGGACTCGCATACTTTTTGCAAAAAGTACGGCCATAGTTTGGTGTTAAGAGTGCTCACCCCTTGCCAATTTTCTAGCCTACATTTGTGCGCAAAAATATTCGTTTTTTTTGATGATTTCTCTGAACCAAAATCTTTTTTTGAGAAAGTAAAACAATTAAAGCATGCAAAATAGTGTTACTTTTAAGGAAAAAATTGGTTTGTGGTCGATAGCTTAAACCATTTGGAGAAACCGTTACACATAAATTTACACATTTGCAAAGGTTTCTCCAAGTGCAATAAGTTATCATTCACAAACCAATTTTTCCCTTAAAAGCAACACATTTTTGCATGCTTTAATGGTTTTACTTTCTCAAAAAAATATTCTGGTTCAGAGAAATCATCAGAAAACGAATATTTTTGCGCACAAATGTAGGCTAGAAAATTGACAAGTGGCGAGCGCTCTTAAAATGTGTTAGTTTTCAGAAAAAAAAATTAAATGCTTTTGATGATGGATGTAACCTAACTCCGAGAAAACCCAATAAATGTGTAAATTTTCGTGAAATAAAACATTTTTGCGCCCAAATGTAGGCAACAATTTAGCCATGTGCAGATTAATCTTAAGAGGCATCGATGCTTAGCTAAAATTGTAGCCTACATTTGTGTGTCTAGTTTTTGATGATATCTTTTCAACAGAATCCTTTTTGGAAAATGTACGACTGCAATAACGCTTTTAATAAAAATTAGTTTTGGTTGTTGTCGTTCGACCGCTCTGAGAAAGGTGAGCGGTTTAAAGAAATTTTCTGTTGCTACAACCAAATCGATTTTCTGTCGAAAGCTAACACATTGGTGGTCATTATTGCGATACTATATTTAAAAAAATGAATTATGGTGGAAAGATATCATCAAAAGTAAACTAAAATCAATATTAAAAAAAAAACGCCCAAATGTATGCTTTTCAGATAGGGAGATAGAGCTTGTACAGGGACTATTTTTTTGAGATTTTTTTAAAAATAAATTTGAGAAATATTTGAAAAACAATTCAATTCCTCAAAAAAGCCCTTG
This sequence comes from Bradysia coprophila, assembly GCF_014529535.1. NCBI lineage: Eukaryota > Metazoa > Arthropoda > Insecta > Diptera > Sciaridae > Bradysia > Bradysia coprophila. The sequence continues at coordinate 1,220,781 of NW_023503325.1, read as the reverse complement.
AGAATTCAAGAAACGTTCTGACGTGATTTATTAATTCCCCAAAGCTCATATTATTGCGTCTGTTTTCATATTTCTAGGAGTGTAGTCTGTCTAAAATATCGACTTAACCTCAAATCCATATCCCAGTTAAATTTTCGTTTCTTTTTGTGTTGTTCATCTAAAAAAATTTTATGTTGAAACGCTGTACAAAATAGCCATCCAACCAAACGTTTACCAAAAAAAAAATGTTTAAATAAACAAAAAAAAAAACAAATAAAAATAAGATGTTTTTTGAATATAATTACCTTCAAGACATTTACGAAATTTTTTATTTTCAAATTTAATTTAGATTTAATTATTTGATATTTTTCTTTCGTTTAATTAAATTTAATTTGTTCTTACATATACATATGCTTGCAAAATTGTCGTGAAAATGATTTATTATATATGATTATAAATATATATGCTAAAAATGTTGGGATGGGCTGCCCGGTGACTAAAACTATTTTAAATTATTCATATTTATATGATATATGATATATGTACATGGTTGTGATTATATTTTATTATTTTTGTTGTCTTTTAATTTCATTTAATTTACCTGTTGATTTCTTCCGAAAACATTAAAATGTTTCATTTTTGTGTTTTAATTTAAAACAAAAATATTTTTATTTTGTTTCTGTAAAATATTCGTTTTTCAGTTTAACGAAAATGTCATAATTTTCCTAAATTGAACTTTGCTTATTTACTCTATCATTTTTGATTATGCATAAGAATATACTGTCTTCAATTAATCCTATTTTCGTTCTAATTTTTTGATGTTATGTTACTGTACATTTAACAATTAAAATCTTATCGATGTAACTTTTGAACATTTTCAGGTTCTAGTTTTGTAAATACTCAATTACATGACGATGTCACTAAACACTATTTTGTCGCTTCGATTCGAATAACTGGATTGAAACAGTGAAAAAGAAACATTTTCTCGATGTGACATTTTTCTAACTATCAAATACTGTTCTTCTTTATAACTCCAGAGCCGACTGACGGACATATGCGTCATTATACCATCATATTGTAACAGGGCTTATAATTCGAAATTTAAATTTTTAAGTTCTTAAGATCATCATCACTTAGTAATACCGCCGTATTCACCAATCTCCTATTTTTTATAAGTCCACTTTGTACCACACATTCACAGATGTTTCACATGTGTATGAGTCAGAAGTTATGAATGTGTGGAGCAAAGAAAACTAAACCAATAAGAGATCGGATAAAATGGCTGTACTTTTAGGTATTTATGACTGTACCTGACAATTCTTTTTTTAACGAAAAATATCCCTGAATTACAGTCGCGAGTGTCATAAAGGCACTGGAGGTTCATACATTAATTGTACCGTTTGTAACTGATGAAATTCGAAACATCAAAGCGTTGACAGCAAACAATATTCATTTACTTACTCTTATTTTCCCAAGGATCGAAAGTGGCTTATTACAACCCTAGGGATGAAAAGTAGGTTGACTTCAAGCTGAAATGCAGCTAAAATACATTAAGTAACTTGGTAAAAAAGTGAAGTCTTGTTTTTGTCTTCATTGACCTCGGCTACGCCTCGAATCAACAAAATTCACACGAAAACTCAATTCTCACCTTTTTATGCCCCTTTATGTGAAAGACGTAACTAGTGATAAAACGGGTCTACTAAACAAACATTTTTGTAATGGAATGTTTGTACCCCAAAATTTACTGTACTTTTGTGTGAAAGGCCAGTAAAATAGCAACTGATGCTTCACCACATTTCATTTTTAGTAGAATTTCACCATCCTTGCGAAACGCTTTAGCCGGTTATTTGCAACGGGAATCCAATTTTTTACATAAATAATAATAGTAGCGTCAGGTATTGTTCAACCGGGAGATCACTCTTAAGTGACAGGTCCGGCCACCAGTGCTGATATAGCTGATGAAGGCATTAACCTACATGGTATTGTATGACCAAGCATTAGGGACTACATACTTAACGTGTATTCCGGACCACGCCCTCAAAGTATTTTACACTCTGAAGGATTTTTGACTATTGTGCGTTAGTAAGCCGGTAAGCCGTGTGACAGCTGTACACACCCAACTACACCAGATTTGAACCGATTCAGCCCAGTTGTGTACATGTCTGACAACCGTATTTTTTCTGCTGTGATTGAGTTTCGAACCCTCACACTACCGACTCAATCGAATATTGGAAATCAAACGAGTTAACCATTATGCCATTGAGTTGTCAATGTTTTTTAGAAGGGACATGTGATTCAAATCTTCTACTTCATACAGCACATTTTTAACCCATTATAATGCGTTGTAGTCTAACTTTCCCCAAGAAATTATTAGATAGTCGTCTCATGTTTGATAAAATGTGAAATTGAAAGCCTCACAAGAACTATTTAACATACGTTACCATCAATTTGCATTTATAAGCACTGATTATACTTTAGCCAGCCAGAACAGTATACGACAAATAAAACTGGAAGCAAACAATGTTTTCCCTTAATTATACACATATTTCACGTTCACGAGCAGATACAATGTCCTTAATTATTTTAATGCAAACACTCTCCTACATTACCTCCATAATTGAATGCTGATTGCACATACTATTTCTTTTTACGTTTGATAATATGGGGGGCACAACATTTTGTTTGTTGATTATTTGCAGTTGAAACGAATAATTTAAGTTAATGGAAAATCAATAGAACATGAAATTAATTATCTGCTTAATTAAATTTCTCACATTATATTTATCAGATTGTGCAGTTTTGTAACCCGTTTTCAATTTATGATCAAGTAAATGGCAATTTGGTAATTGCAAATGACATTATTTACAAACGGTGTTGATGTGTGCTGTGATTTCATAAAGTGCCAGCAAATCGACACATATAAAATAGTCGTTTCCTTTTGATATTATGTATGCATCCACCGACAGTAGCCCCGTATGGAAGCGTATGCGTCCGACTACCGTTAAATCTTTGCGAAAAGTAACGCGTACAATCCAAGATACCGTAAATTACCTTAATTTATGTGATTGATCTACAACGCATACGACTAATTAAAAACAGCAAAGTGACACGTGACATTAGCGAATCATAAGAAAAATAAATCGTTCATTTAGTTCCGCTTCGAATAGACTTTTCCTTTTTTTTTAATATTTAAAATGATTCGATTGGCATAAATGAAATTTCATTTTTCTTATGATTCGCTATTGTTACAAGTATCGTTTCTGTAAATTGAAACACTTTGATGGGTCATTTTTTGTCATTTTCGACTTCTCGAATTCTTTAAAACCAATTCTGCCTTCCTTAACAAGATAAAACTAAGCCATTAAATTAGAATGAATTTTTTGTAGATCCACAATTTTCACTCGACGCTCACTCCAATAACTATGAACCAATGAAACCTCTCATTTTATTACGTTTGTAACAGGGCTTTTTTCTGAGAACTTCAATTCTATTTTTCAAATTCCGAAAAAATTGTCGTAAGTGTCGTAAGTGCACTAAATACTGCCATACCATGGAACAAAACGTTACATCGAGAAGAGAACAAGAAAAATCTTTTGATCTTGCAGTAGACGTCAGTGAGAAGACATGAATTTCTTTAAGCTGGTACACTAATACAAACATAGGTATTTTGCACGGACGAGCCAGTTACACGCTCGCATGTGGTTGTGGTAAAACCGTATGAGCAGTTTTGTTTGTATGAGTGGACCAGGTGAAAAGCAGTTGAAGAAAATTGATGTCTAAATTTCACCAGCGTTTACTGTAGAATGAGTTAAGGTTTTATTGTACGTAACGAATGATTTAAGAGTGTTGTTTTTACGTAAATTGTCAAAGATCATTGTTTATCTAATAATTCAACTCAATTAAATTTTAACGAAAAATCGCAACCATGCTTATAAACGTATCAAAAAATAAGACATTGTACATTATAGTAATAGCGACGCGATATTCCATTGTAAGTTTACTAAATCGCGATTTATAATAATCTCCAAATTTTTCAATTTTATGTCCCTCAGATTATTGCAAGGGCCGTGAAACCCTACAGAATTTGTGCGAACAAATCGCAGGTGACGCATTACTTTACAGTTTGTTTAAAGAAAATGCCGAACCGGTCAAATGTCCGTTGAGAGGTATAACTATTTCGGTTCAAGGCTTAATGTCGCGGCACAAAATTAAAATTCATTTTTTTTTCTTCTTCTTCATTTCGACTTAGGACCATTCACGTTCACGTATAATCGGGGACATGGTGAATGCAAAAATCCCGTATCAAATATTGATAGTTGCACAGAAGACAGCCGATTACTGTTAAGTTTTCAAGCTTGTCCAGACGTTTCAGGCACTGAGAGTACTGGTATGTTTATTGAAATCAGCACAGAATATTCGTTACAATAAAAAACAAATATTTTTTTTTTGTTAAATTAGTGGAAGAACTTACCTGTCTAGCCGCTTGGAAGGATGGAAATTCCAGATATTTGGTTGGATTAGTGTCACATCATCATGCTGTGTCGAATGAGGAACGTTATCGTTGTTTTGTTTACGAGAAAATCTCCTCTCTAGGTAATGCAAAAATTTGTTTTTGAGAATGTCGTAATGCAGCGTTAAAAGAGCGAAAAAAACATGGTAAAAAACCAGTTAATTTAACTGAGCTCGATGTCAACTCTATAGAGTGTTCAGTTTCGCTGAGAGCCACGGCCTATCTTCAGAAATATTTTCCTTCGATATATTCGAGAATTACCGAAAATTGTCAAGAATTTTATGAATTTAAATTCTTGTAAATTCTCGAAATTCTTAATTCTTGAAAGTTTTCAATTATCATCAAGAATCAATTTCCCCGAAAATGAACTCTCCGCAGAGCGATTTCTGACCAGTAAATTATAACTTATCTGCGAGTCATCATTCGTCGAAGTGAAACTAATTGCATGCAAATTTAAACTGCGCTAACTCCCAAAGTTTTCTATTCATTCCTGAACTTTTGACAGCTGACCAACAGATCAGTTAAATTTAACTGGTTCTCGCTCTCAGCAAACACTCTGTGGTGTGCTTCGTAATTCAAATAATGTGATTTTAATTAAACAAGCAATTGAATCGGAACTTTGTTGGAAACTCTTATTTGTACGAAACGGAGCACCTGCGATGTGATAATGTAGTTGATGTTGGTTAATTGAAAATGTGATACAATATATTTAATGGTTGTCCCCAGGCGGTAGTTCTAAAGATGCCGAATACAAACTGGCTCAGTCTGGCGATGCAACATGCAACGGTTTGGATAGTGCCGAGGTATATTAAAAGCAAAATTAAATGAATTTAAATGTTACAAAAAGTGAAATATCATTTCAACACATTTTTATTAGGTTGGATCACGTATCATGACATTACGTAAGGCGCCTCCAGCAGAAAGATGCGATTTTCCAACGTGGTTTAAAGGACCACGCCACTGGCATGCATTAATGAATAATGCCGGTTACATATTTCATCCGAAGTAAGTTGAATAAAATAAATAATAAATTTTTCCTCATTAAAATCATATCTCTCATGGTTTATCAACGTTAATAAAAATATTTTATGTTAATTTCTTTATCTGCATTTTCATTTATTTTATTTTTTAAATGAAAACTGAATACTAAGAAAAACACATTTTTTTCTCCTTTCATACACACTCTCTCGCTCTCATCCTCTTTTTATGGTTATATACGGACGGAATATATGATTATGAATAAAAGTTTCTAATTTAGAATTCAAATTAATATGAAGTTTTTACGATCATTTAAATTTTTATGGCTTCATATGTTTCACTGGGATGAGTGTCGAGTGTTTTTTTTTTGTTGTTGTTGTGTGAGATGAGTATACAATTCACAGACAAATGGCTTACTAATCTTATTAAATCTCTCGGTAAATTTTATGTCGATGTGTCCCCCAGTCACTCAATTTTAAAATAAAAATGAAAGATTGAATACAAATTAGAAAACATTCACTTCGGTACAGACCTTAAGAGAAATGAGCACTTTGCAAATTTGAAGCCAACATTTATGCGAAAAAATATTTGCTTTTTGATGATTTCTCTGAACCAAATTTTTTTGAAGAAATAAAACCATTAAAGAACTCAAAAATGTGTTACTTTGAAACGAGAGTTTGGTTTGGGAGTTATAACTTAACCCACTATACAGATTGTGTAAATTTATGTAATCTGCACAGGTTTCTCCAAGTGGGATGAGTCATCACCCATAAACCAATTTTTCCTATAAAAGTAACACATTTTTTGCATGCTTTATTGGTTTACTTTTTCAAAATAAGATTTTGGTTCATAGAAATCATCAAAAAACGAATATTTTTCCACCTAAATGTTGGCTTCAAATTTACAAAGAATCCATTTATCTTATGCGGAATCTTCAATTGGAAAATTTGTAGCCTATATTTGGTCGCATAAAAGCTATATTTTTTATGATAATTTCGATCTCGCACCCTTTTTTGGAAATGTTTTGGCTTTGAATGAAGAATAGAAATGTTTGTGGCGATGTAACTTAAATCAGAGAAAACTCAATAGTTCACGAAAATTGACACAGATTTTGAGTTTTATCTGACCTAAGTTACATCACCACAAACATTTCTATTCTTCATTCAAAGCTAACACATTTCAACACCAAACGATGTTTTTACTTTTTCCAAAAAGCATACGAGTCCAAAGTTATCATCAAAAATAAAACATTTTTGCGCCCAAATGTAGACTATAAATTTGCCAAGTTAAGATTCCTCTTAAGAGGTATCGATACTTAGCTAAAACTTTGCCTAGGTGAAATTCGTCTAAGGTTTTTCAAGATTTATCAGGGCACCGACTTTAGTTTATTTTTCTGAACTGTATCAATACCCTCTCTAGCAAACGAACTTCGTTTTTACGCGGTCAAAATACCACCTTCTTCCTTTGTGAACAACTACATTGCATTTTTAGCACCTTACCACCTTAACCACAAAGTAAATGCTACAAATCTGTTTTGTTCGCTACTTCGCAATTGAATGTTAAAACTATCCGGCTATCCGCTTCCAGACTGAACCTAGTGATCCTTTGTTTCGACTCCCGTTCATCATGCAAATCACTTAAGAGCAATGAAAAATTTGTAGCCTACATTTAGGCGGGAAAATGATGATTTCTCTGAACCAAAATGTTTTCTATTCAATATCCTCCATACCAAAGTATTGCTTGAAAGTGAAACCTTTTCCATTAATTTTAGTATTCATACCGAAAAGCAATTTAGAAAATTTAATCGATCGAAACAACAATTATGTAATAACATCTCTAACATTTCGCTCCACTAAGCAATCACCTTCAGCAAGTCCATTGAGCTTAACGCCAAAATGGAATCATCTTGCATTCATCGTTTCAGATATATACTTTAAGGAAGATCCCCATCTCATCATACCGCACCAAGGGGTAAATTACTGCCCAAAAACGTGTGAAACCTTTTGCTGATTTGTAAATATTTGCTCCATCGGCTCCATTACTAATTGCCAATATTTGTTGGGCTTACCTAACATTTGCCGGATCCGCCAAATTTTCAAATTATTTCCCGTAACTAGTCTCTAATTTCTTCAATTTCATGGAAGAACTGCAAGGCCTGCATCCTTTTCGTTCTAATAGGGAAAAGTGTAGAAGACAACAAGATCTACATTTTTGCATGACACATCAGGGCTTGACTGTAAAAAATCGATCTAGAATGCATTGGTCAAAAATAAACGACTAAGTTGACAAAATGACGTTTTGTCTGATGACATTTGAGGCAAGAAAATTTCTATTTTCTAGTCTCTTTCTCTTCCGCTGGGAGAAAATACACATTTTCTAGCTTGAACTGTCATTTTGTTTATGTTTGCAAATTTTTTTTATAACCAACCGAAGTTTTCGTTTCGTGGAGAAAAATGGTTATTTGTACCGTTGTGTTCACCTCGGGAAAAGAATACAAATTTTAAACTCGAGCAATTCGTCCCACGTAATTGCTTCAAGTCGCTCGTATTTGCCTGTTATGGCGGTAATTGTATTCAAAAAATTGACGAAGCACCCAATATTTGCTTCGAGCTGCGACACTAATTATTCGAGTATATAACCCCTCGTACCGCACATATTCCACGACGAGTAAACATGGCCCACATGATAATAATAACAATAATAATGGTATATAGTGGTAATGGTAATACCAAGCATTTAGTGGGTATATTTGGGATGTTCACTGTGTTTTACCCCAACTCCCGACCAAGCGATATCGAATAGATTCTCCACTTTTTTCTATGTATAAAACGTTAAATTAAAGTTGAATGATTATTTTGGAAAAAGATTTTTTTTTTCTAAATTTGAACACACTTTACATTGCAGTGATGGATCGATGCACATAACTAAGCAAAGTGGATTCATGGAGACAAGAGCTTTGTGTGAACAAATTAATAAGCAAACGGCCACAGAAATGATGGCGGTTGTTCATTACACCACCGGATGGTAAATACATATTTTCCTCGATTTTTTTTTGCTGCTGCTGCACTTAATTCACTGGAATGACAGTTTTATTGATTCAATTTTTTTTTTCTTCCCCGCGCGAATATAGTCAATCAGGATTTATGTGCATGATGTTTTATCGACGAGACACACATGTGGCTGAAATTCAGATGGGTACACCAGCTGGAACTGTCGCGGATGCATGTGCAATGTCTAATTTTGACATAAACAAATTGTCGTACATTACTCTGTTAGGTACAAGTATTTTCTATTATGCTCGGAAAATGTAATCAAGCTATCGATTATCTCATTCCGGTTTCGGTTCAATGTAGTGACTGTTCAATGTTCGTTTGAAAATATTGAGCAACTTTACGCAGGGACTATTTTTGGGAAAACGTTTTCTTAAATTTTCCGACATTTTCCAAGATTTCCGAAATTTTCGAAGATTTCCCAAATTTTACTTTATTTTATCAAAAAATATTCTTGGAAAATTGTGGGAAAATTCAAGACAAATTTTTCCTAGAAATAGTCAGTGAGCTTTAAACTTCCCAAGTAGCATTTCATAACCGCGGTTAGAAAATGACTTATTCGTTGCAAACTTTTTCGTTGTCCAACGGTTATGTAACGAATAAGTTATGCTCAAAATAACTTATTCGTTATGTAACCGTTTCACAACTAATTCGTTATCATTCAATTTATAACGAATTAGTGGTACAACCGTTAATAAACGAATAAGTGAATAGATAATTTTTGCCAAAAACTTATTCGTCAATTAACCGTTATGCAACCAATAAGTTGAAGAAATCTCTTTCACTAATTCGTCGTAAAACGGTTGAGCAACTGATGCATTTTCAATTTTGCGTCAGTTGGAATAAGATGTCATGCTAAAAAGTTCGCTCGGAATATATAACTATCTATTTATGTGTAAAATGTGCTAAATAGTGTTTCAGTTTTCAGTCACTATGTGAAAATGAAATTTGAAGAATGTTTGTGCTGCAAATTGTTAATACTTTGTGAATTGTCGTATTTTTCTAACTTATTGCCAATTCGTAGATTAACATTTTATTGATCAATTTCACTAGTTTTGTTTGTTGCTGTTGTCGAAGTTAGGTTTCTTATGTCTTGTTAGGTCTCTTGATAGGAGTTAGGGTCGACAACAGTATCTTACAATAAAAGTGAAATTGATGGATAAAACTTTGTTGAATTGGCATTAAGACAATACGGTGCTAATTATCAAAGATGTAGAAAAACGAGTGGAAAAACGTGTGACTGACTGAATTGTTGACTAAAATCGAACCGTGAATAAAATAAGAACAGTTCACCGTGCCTCTTACTTTAGTTACGCACCAAATGATGAATGATAATAAATAATTAAAAACAAAAAAAAATCAGTTGAATTGCTGTGCATAAAAACATCTTTACGAATATTGCACATACAATTTTCCAGATAAAACGTGTTCTTGAAAGTGTAGCTATAAGCTGAAAATAATGATAAACGAAAACGTTGTGAAACGGTAGTACAACTAATAAGTAAGACGGTATCGAATTTTCAAATGTGATTTATAAGTCCTACGTCGGTTATACAACCGTTTCACAACTTTAACCAATTCGTTGTATAACCGTCTTACAACCAATTCGTTACTAGAATCTCACAACTTTCGCAACTGGGCAAAAACCGTTGTACAACCGTTATTGCAACGTTGTAGCAACGTTGCGACAACTAATTAGTTATTTTGGGTTATCTTCAAATAATTTATAACCGCGGTGTAATAACAGTTGTACAACCGAATTTTAACCGTTGAATGCTACTTGGGTTTAGATTATTCTCCGAATTGTCAATTGGAATAATCTGCAGAGCTGACCTAAACATGCTCGGTCGGGTTGGGTTTGGGATTTTCAAGTTCCTTTGGGTTCGGGTTTCAAAACCAATCATTCGGGTTGTCTTGAGGGATTCTTTTGAAAAACGTCCGACCGAAATCGGACGCAATTTCCAGTGGAATTTTTTATATGTTCCCTGAAAGATATTCGACGACCCGAAAAGACAAAAACACTTCCAAAAAAATACTTCGAAGCTTGTGTGGCTAGCGTGAGGTGATCAAAAACCAAAAACACGCAGTTTTCTTACAGAAATTTCTCCAATTACACGAACCGTACAAGATTGTGTGGAGTGGCATTAGAAAGGTAATTGCAAATAGGGTCTTATTGGGTTTAACATTAATCCACACTGAGATATGTGCAGTTGCAGTTTTCAACCGAAAAAAGACTGAAAATTTGCTTACAGAAATTTCTAAAGGTACACGAGCCGTACAAGGTCGTGTGAGGTGTCCTTAGAAATGTAATTTTATGTTGTTTCAGGGCAAATAGGTCTTATGGGGCTTTGCAATCATCTACAATGAAATATGAGAAGTTGAAATGTAAGTGCTCATATTTCATCGCAATGCTACCAAACTTCTGTAAGAGTCTTAATTGCCTTGAAACAACATAAAATCACCTTTCTGTTGACACCCCACACGACCTTGTATGGCTCGTGTACCTCGTGAAATTTTTGTTAGATAAGTGTAAGTTTTCAGTCTTTTTTGGTTGATAACTTCAACTGCGCATAATCTTAGTGTGGATGAATTTCAAACCCGATAAGACCGTATTTGCCCCGGAAGTACTAGCAATTAACGTTCTAATATCCCACACGACCTTGTACTCCTCGTGTAACTGGATAAATTTCTGTAAGAAAAGTGTATGTTTTTGACTTTTGGTCAGCTCCGACCAGCCACACAAGCTTCGAAGAATTTCTTTGAAAGTGGTTATGTCTTCTCGAGTCCAATACCTTTCTGGACATATATAAAAAAGGCGTCTCCGATTTCGGTCGGATGTTTTTCAAAACAATCGCTCTAAGGACCAAATTTTATGCAATTTTCTTGTGCTAACATCTGCCCGCACACGCAAGAACGTCTGATTTCGTTCAGTTATTTACGTGGCACTAATTTTCTTTTCCCAACTCCAGCAAGTAATCCCGAATCGCAAGAATGTCCACTGGGTGGACTATACAATCTTAAAGGCGCCATAGGCCCACCATATATATCATCGCGTCATAAACGAAACCATAGCAATAAGATGCACAATCATCATCATCATGAGACGGGTGGCCATCGAAGGTACGTAAATAAATGCTTGGAAATTGTGCAGCGACACTGCAACCGAATTCATTTACAGACATTCAACGCTAAGTTTTCGCAATTCGGAGGACTTTGATCATGGCTCCTGGCACATGCAAACACGCGGCATTCCGACTAGAAATCGACGAGAGACCAGTGACGAAATCGTCGACCATGATAATTTCAAAATTTCACCACAGTCGAACGATCAGAGAGTAGAACGAAGAAATCTTCGCAAGCGAAGGGATACGAAAGTGGTGGAGAGAGCGTTGAGCGTGAATACGAGTGTAAATGACACCCAAAGAAGCAGAAGAGACGTTCCAGGTTGTGTAGTTAATTACAATGCACAGCGACAATTGTTGGTAGGATGTACAGAACCAAATGTTATTGAGGTCAGACCTCAGTGTAGTGAAGATAGTGATGAAGGTAAGAATCGTTTCAATAAATTATGTTTTTGTTAGATGGTCAATCAAAGACCAGCAATACCCGATGTAGTGTACAACTAACTCAATGGCGTCTAAATGCTTTCCGTTTCCTGTCGTGTTTAGCCAAAATAACGTGTTGCTTACGAAAGATCAGTAAGCTTTGAGCTTTTCTTGGATTTCATTCAAGAAACTCAAAGCTCGCGAAGGCTCTTCAAAGCAGAGACACAAAAGGAAAACATTATTTTGATGTCTTAACACGGAAGTAACTCGATTGGGTTGCCAGTGCGAGGGTTCAAAACTCAAGCGCATGAGATAAAAAAAACCGATTGTCAGACTAGTAAACGAAGCAAATCTAATTGAATAGGTAGTTGATATGAGGGTAGTTGAGTGGAGAGTTTATACATGGATTACCGGCAAAAGCATCAACTTTTTCCATTTATTTTTCACAAATTTTCAAGTTCTTTACCTTTAGCCGAAATCTAATTGTTTACGATTTCTGTTTCAGAATATAATTGCCATGGATCATGGACAGAAAATTCAACTGTTTTTATAATAGCAAAGCATGTTGGATCACAGCACGGTATTTGCATTACCTATAGACCTTTGGAAGGTAATTCAGTGCGACTAGTTGTCGGCGACGGTTGCCATAGAGGCACTCTACCACCTCCGGATCATCATTTAACTGCAAATCTCACCGTTCGTGGTAAGTTTTTTTTTTTAGTCATAACATTTCTTATGTTTTTTGACTACTTAGTGCAAAACTTTATAGTTCTTTGAACGTATGAAGACACTCAGGGAAGTCCAAGGAAATTAAGATTTTATTAATGTACATCTGAGTCAATTAATCATTTTACATGTGACGAGATTTTAAATTAAATATTATAAATTTCGTCCAATTTATTGTTCGACGGACGTATTCCAAGGATGCTTGTTGCGTTCCCCTGTTGTATGGAAGTTAAAGAAACTCTAAATAAATGATCAAAATAGATCGCTATCACTTCACTGTCACATTCCGAACCGAGCTGAGATCTCCAACCATAACCGTGGTTTTGCAAGAAATCACCAGCCGTAGTCGAAGAAAGCTCGGTTTTAGTTCGAGACGAGAATTGGCAAGAATATGATTTAGCCCAGAATGAAGCATTCATTTTATGTCAGGAATACCAAGGTTGTATATGAGGAGGTAACACCAATCGGCAGCTATCGGTAACTCTCGCGGTAACTCTAACTGGAATTCAGTACGAAATTTTAAGTGAACTGAAATCTCGCTACAATTTTGTATGCAAATTTCAGCAAAGTTTGGCGGATTTTTGCGATAACGGCCCCAGTGAACGGCGTAACCTCATCATGTAAAGCATTCCGCATTCTTGTGGTTTTACTTTCAGTCTACCATTGAACAAAAATACGAAAATCCGGTTCAACTTTGTATTTAATGGTAATTTTTGATTCTGAACCTTATTCATCAGCTGAGTAATCAAGCACACTTCCATTAGTACATTTCGTAGTACGTACCATAAAACGTCGTTTCGTATGCATTTAACGTACATATTTTCATGCATAGAGTTAATTGTGATATAGCTGCCTTCGACAAAACTAATTCATGTGAAAATAATCTAGAAGTGTAACTATTCCAAAAATGAAAGTTCTTAGTAATCACGCCGTTCTAACCTAGAGTTTCGTTTTTCTTTAAAATTTTTCCGATTTCTCGGATGATCAATTTTTGACAGTTTTGATACTTCACACGTAACAAAAATCTAGAGCGTTCGAAAAAGTAACATCGAGTATATCAAAATCGGTGCCTTCGACTCATACCCTAAGAGTAATTATACCTAGAGAGGAAATTTCGAACAAAATTACGTAAAATATGTGGTCCCAACAATAAATACGAAATGTTTATTGGTATATGTGTTTGTCCTCTTAATTAAGAGGGCAAATTTAACTATACAAAGCAAACGCATACATGTATTGGTGTAAAATTATACGAAATTTGTATCTTATACAAACTGATGTTGGGACCATATTTCGTCGTACCAATTTCCTCTCTAGGTATAATTACTCTAAGCTCATACCTAGTCAGGAAGTTACGAAACAAATTACGTAAAATTTGTGGTCCCGACATGAAATACGTAAAATTTGATAATGTGAGTTTTTCCTTACTAACTTGGTGGGGAAATTAGCGCAAAATCAAATTAACCAACGTCTACATGTATTAGTAAAAAGCTCTTCGTAAAATTGTACAAAATATACATCTTACACAAAATGGTGTCGGGACCACATTTTATATTACGAAATACCAGTGAATGACTAGTCTAAGATCGGTGCAAGTCGAAAAAAAACCGACAATTTTTCGAATACTCGTTGCTATGCTGTTGCCACCTTAGACGAATTATATATAGACTGGAAATTACGAACAAAATTACGTAAACATTGTATCACCGACATGAAAAACGAAATATTTGACAGTGTGAGAATTGGTGGGCAGATTAGCGGGAAGAATTTGTTTTTTTTACCACACAAATCTTTTGAATTAAAAAAAATATATTGGAAATGAAGTTGGAAACTTTAAGAGACCTGGAGTGTACTCCAAGAAGTGTGATTTATTCCAATCGATTAATAAGTACGCAAAAGGTTTCAGTGAAAAATATTTTCGAATTCACACAATTTTGACACAATTCATAAATAAAACACGTGAAAGTTGAGACCTTTTCTCGTCTTCCACCCTCGAAAAAAAACGCGTCTGCACAATATTTTCACAGTTAATTAATGGTAAATCGTCCCGAATATCAAAAAAAAAAAAACTTTACATTCGCGTTACTAGCTTTTCAAAATACAGACTGATGTTAGGCAATGAAACTATATGAAGATATGGACTAGTATCATAATTTGTATGGAGCGGAGGATATACCAATTTCGCTTATTTCATTCTCAGACGAACTAATTTTTCATTTAAATTTCACCAAATCTATCGAGTTCAACAAATGCATTGAGCGTAACCAAAGTATATAAACACTGAAGGTAATGCAGACCCTCAGCGGATCAGAGAAATTACGGATCCAAACTTTCAGGTGAATTCATTTTGACGCAAAAAAATTCAATACGTGTGCAACATGACGGAGCTAAAATTCCCCTGAAAGTTTGGGTCCGTGTATAACTGTGAATTTGCATTATTCTTAGTTTCCTCTTACCAAAAACGTACTCCGTGTGAGAGACAAAATTGAATTTTTTCAATTTTTCCTTTGTTTTCTGACAGCTGGCTCTCTCACGGCTCTCTCACGGAGTACTTTTTGTTGAGTGGAATGGACACTTTACCTTCAGTGTTTATATACTTTGGAACGTAACGCTTGCGGAAAATTGAAAATTTTAAACATTTTTTATTTGGCGCATCCAGAAACAATTTGATTTCCAATGTTTTTACTTATGCTCACGTAGAGACATCGAGCTGGACAAAGTTATTTGCAAATTGGCGCAAATTGCGCTATTGGCTAAATGATTTGTATGTTGAGATGTAATCCTCGTACAACGGATTTTCAATTTATTCGCTAGCGACTTGTATTTGCGAATAACTTTGTCCAGCTCACTGTCTCTACCTCAAAGAGAATACGATTTAAGTTAAAACATTAGAAATTAAATTGTTTCTAAATTCGGTTATTAAATATTTTTTTAAATTTCCTGCAAGTGAAGCTGGAATCGCAGTTTACCGTTTTGGGCCTCCGTTTAAACAATGCGCATGATAGAGAATTCATGCATTCACAATGCATTTGTTGAACTCTATTTGTTCAATTTTTACATGAAAAATGAGGTCATCTTAGGGTGAAATTAGCGAAATTGTTATTTCCACCCAAGGCTGTAAACTTTGGGGAGGTCACGCAGATCCAGATACGCGGGTGACACACCACAGTTGATGATAAAATTCTCGGTGGTGAATTTCTTTTACATTTAAAATCATCAGAAGTGATGAGTTCCCGCGTATCTTATAAAATGGCGATCTGCGTGACCTCCCCAAGTGTACAGCCTTGATTTCTACCGGCTTGTATGGACATACCATACCTGGTTTATACGTTCATTGATGTTGGGTACTCATTTTATCGAACGAAACACCAGTCTGGGTATAATTTGTCAGTAATACTCTAAAAAAGTTTACTAGGTTTTCGTATTGACAATTCCAATTTTTTATTATTTCAGGTAAATGCTCCGACACAAACTTATCATGTCCTGTGTCAACCAGCAACTGGATCGTAATTTGTATTTTATCACTTTTATTAGTATTTACAAATAGATGACTTCATGTCTACACCATTTAGAACAAAAACAATTTGTAATCAATGAAAGTCTAAAATAAAAGATAAAAAAAGATGAAAAAAAAACTAATTTTGTTTTCAAAGAAAAAAGTAAGAGAAAAAAAAATGTTTTAAAAAAGAATTTATTAGAGAATTTTTTGAAAGTATTGTAAATGTGGCTACAATTAATTAAAAATTAACAATATTTAGTAAACTTAAAAAAGAAAACAAAAATGAAAATTAAAAGGGAAAAAATATTATCTG
Organism: Bradysia coprophila; assembly: GCF_014529535.1. Taxonomy (NCBI): domain Eukaryota; kingdom Metazoa; phylum Arthropoda; class Insecta; order Diptera; family Sciaridae; genus Bradysia; species Bradysia coprophila. The sequence goes on along the minus strand of NW_023503325.1, from coordinate 1,204,181 downwards.
TCAACAACAATTTTAAATTAAAAAATAAAATGGTAGCACAACACCAGTTTGAAGTGGGATGGTAATTTGATCGGAATATTTTCAATTCTTTTGCTATTTATAGTTCAGTTGTATAATTGTTCCAACTATTATAAAATAATATAAACTGAAATTGTTATGTCACTGACTGTGGTGCAGACACATCAACATTAGACATTACTTTCAAACATCTCGCGTCAATTAATTCTTTAATTTAAACGGATATAATAATAATGGTTCGTTATAAATGCAAAGTAAAAAAAAAATAAAATTTAAATTAACACAAGGAAAGGACTTGAGTAAATATGTAAAAAAAAACAAAATTTAATGAATTTACGTAAGCAAAACCATGAGTATCCCACTGAGAGCTGACATTTTGTCAGTATTTTCTATGACGATTCCGGGAGGCAAATTAGTTTGTAGAATTTGCATCTAATTATTTTCGAACAAACGCAATTTTACATACGGCATTCTGCGATTGAAAAGTTTGCTTACAAACGAAACATGACTGAGATGCTCCATGATCAGTCTTACGGTGTCAAATGATTCACTGTTTGCAATTCGCATTTTGGGATTAATTATGGTCCGCAACGCTCCAAGATCCTAATATCAATCGCTGAATCTAATAAATTATAAACAGGATAGAGACTTAGCTTCCAATTGTCAGTGGTTGTCGTACACTTTTCCAATGCAAAGCACGAGGGGGCAAAAATTCATAAAAATCCTTTCTCAGTTTAAAGGAAATTTTTCAAAGTTTTACGATAGAAAATCCTCATATCCTCAAGATGATCCGTAAACTCATAGAAAACCCTTTAAAAGGCTCAAAAAAATCAAATAAAAAGATGAAAATCCTAGAAAATTCAACAAAAAAAAATTCTTTGAAAATTATCTGGAATCAGTCAAAAATCATTGTGAAACGACAGGAAAATCCTCAGAGGATTGCCGTTTTGAAAATCCTCTGTCAACGCAATTTACAAATATCTGCCCCTCGGCATTACCAAGAAAATTTTCCATGTGAACAGAAATTCATTTGAACAATCAACATGCAATATTCAATATGTAGAATGTTGTTTAAAAGGCAACTCACACCGTCAACGGTCTTTTCGACTAACTGACTGAATGACAATACCAGTGAGCAATTACATGTTCCACAAAGAGACGTTTTCGGTACTAAATCCAGTACGCAACCTAATAACCGATTCAATCAGAAGTCAATTTATTGGACAACAACTTGACGAAACGAATTAGTTTTGCGGTTGGGTTTCGAACCCACAACTATCCAATAATGACGTCTCGACTTGAACACTGCGCTATTGAGCTGTTATACACACATTGCGTGTGATGTGTTGCAGGGCTTGTCCCAGCAGCTTGATAAGTTCCTCGACGAACTTTGTTATTCTACTCGCCATAACGAATTTAATAAATATAGTTGCCACACACGAACCAATGGCATTTCAAAGTTATTGGAACATCTTTGGGACATTGAATTCTGTACAATTCAAAAAAATCACAATAAAAATGGCTGCAGATGAGCCACATAACTTTTCCAGTACTTCATTCTTTACTGTTCAGATTCTGATGAAATAACTTCACTCTGCTAAATATTCATGATAAAATCATTTTAGTGAAGTTGGTTTTAAAAAAATCTGACGCTGGCATTGGTAATTTCAAATTACGAAATGTACTAGAATTTTGCAAAAAATCTACAAGATTTGAGCATTAGTTTGATGAATAAACTTCGTAAAAGTTGAATAAGATCTTTTGCGGTTTATTCCTGGAATACCTGTTGTATTCAAAATGGCGATCAAGTTTGAGATTCAACAAATTATTACTTCGTGTTAGGAAGAACTGCAAAATTAGAGCTATTGTGAAAGTGAAACATCACTGATGTGCCCTGTGACAAAATGAACCAATAAACAAATTTTGAGATGACAATTCTAAAAAATCAAATTGCAAATAGTGTGGTCTGCTTTGACGTGATTGACATGAAAATATCTGCAAGCATATAAACATCATCTTGTAAAAGAAAATGGTGAAATTAATGCTAATGTTACGAAGTGTAAATAAATTACAAGAAATAAACAAACAAACAAAAAATATTTAAAACGAATGGTAAAACAGAATTAAATAAAAAGAAAAGAATCATAAGAGAGGACGTAAGAAAATTTGTAAAAAAGAAGAAATAAGTTCAATAAGATAATAGTTTTAAAACATGATCGAGGTGATATTAGATTATTTTGCTAATTGTACAGTTTGAATAAAAAAAAATATTTAAAGAAAAGGTAATCACGTAAGTACTAATAAACTTATTGAGCATTTACAAAAACATGAAAAGAAAACAAACAAACAATTAACCAAGAATTGTACTACAATAGATCGTGGCTATTTTGACAAGTTCTGCGCAAAACATTATTGTAAGAAAACTGTTCACAGTTTGTGTCTCGAAAACTGACATTTTACAGGGAAGGGGAGGTAGAGAGTCCTACAAAATTTGACAAAATCAGACAGAAGTGATGGGCCATTAAACAAGTGAAACTCCTGTTAGCGCAGAAACATCTTGATAGATCTTTTCAGTTGGCGAAACTAATGACATAAATGTGTACAAACTAAACGCAACTAACTTCACACTATTCACCATAATGAATCTGTCAACAATGGCTGAATGAGTTCAAATTGTTTAAAATGAAAGAAAAGGAGCTAAATAACGGCAAATTTCTTAGAAACGAAGTTGGTGGCGTAAAGTTTGTACACAAAAATGAACAGCGCCGCACCATGGGAAGGAAATTTCAATAAAGCCATAATTTAGCGTGACTTCATTTGACAATTGCCAAATGTTTTAACGTTGGCGGTTGGCCAAATGCAATATCAACCTTCAACATTGGTACGAGTTGTTTTGCAGATGAATAGTCGACCCTTTGAAATTACACCCAAAATAAATGAAAAATTAAGATGTGACGGCCACGGCTCTGCTGTCTTAAAATACCACACAAAATCATATTTTACCATATACAGCCACATAATACTAATAAGTTGAAAAGTTTTGATCCCTGGAGACCATTTTATTTTAACTGTAAGCACCAGACGCCTCAAATCATGACAGGAGGTCCTGTCACAGTTTCATGATTCTGCCAGTAAATTATGTTTACAGTTAACATAAAATGGTATCAAGAATCACGGTATTATCCAGCTTATTAGTATAATATGACCACATTCGGTAAAATATACTTGACAAGCATTCCTTGTGTGTGTTATTTGATGACATGTACAAGCGAAGTGGGGAGATTCTTAGAGTGCAACATGATCGAGGCCAAAAAACACCAAATAACCCACAAGTCGAAATAACAAATATCCAAGGAAGATATGTGGTGCGGGAAACCTCTGTCCGAGCATTTTCAGTCATATTACCGTAAAATAATTTAGTTGCAGCGCCCTGCTAAAATGAAATTTTCACAAGCGACACACCGGTGACAGGGCTTTGCAAGTAAAATACCTGACATAATTATTTGGATATTGTTTTTTTGCCACGAGGGATTATAGCCCTTGTCTTCGGCTCGGGAAACCTCCCTCTCGGCAAAATAAAAATCTCCAAACAAGGACGTAGTGCCCTATATTTGCTTAGAATAATGTCGATGAAAAATCAGACAACTTGCCAAAAGTGCGGCGATCTATTCCATCGAAATTGAGGACTTGCGATATTTGTGTTTTACGTATTGTAAAATTTATGATAAATTATCGTTTCAATAAAATTGCTTACTTTCATAAAAATAATGTCAAGACACGATACCATTTACAATGTTAATAAATACTAAAAATGCATCCGAACGAGATTCAATTACAAAATGGTTTTCCAATTGAATTACAATTTGGGTGCGCACATTTCAAAAATCACGTTACGACTCGAAAGTGGTTCGCTGATAGTTCGGTTGGGGTTTTATCCAATCCATCTTATATCTCCCCCTTTTGCATCGTTCACGATTTTCCTATACCTTTAACATGGCGTGAATACTTCGCCAGATCCCCTCATCTCTTACAAGAGCATGCCATTTAATAAAATCAATAATTACATTTATGCAACCATTTTCAAATATCCCACTCGATCCCTCGACATGCATGGAAAATTTTACAGCAATATGATTGTTCAAATCGTACTCGGACAATAGTAAATTATAAAATTATAGTCACAGCAAATATAATTATATTTACAGTACGTATAATTGAGGTTTGCTGTGAATATAACTATATTCGTTGCGTCAGTTTTGAATCTTACATTCCTCTCAAGTATTATAACAAAATTCCCTGTTTTGTGGGTTTTGCACCAAATTGACAGTGCCGCACTTGACTAACAACACTGCACTTACCATCTCATAAACTGTCGTTTGTATTGTGGAGAAATTTTACGAAGTAAAATTTTGAAATGAAAAGCAAGGTAATGAGAGTAAGTGCTGTAAATATTACATGTTTTATTAGATCGAAAATCTCATTACTAAACTGTGTGAAGCAATAGTGTACACAGACGAAGATGGAATTGAATAAAATCCCGCCGAATTATGTTCCTATAATAATTTTCTTATTTGCTTAAAAAAACAACCACAACAACAAAGCTACAAATGAGCTGCAAAACTTTTGAAAAAAGAGAGCAATGTATCGTTTTTGAAATGTTATTTACTTAGAGGTCAACGTAAACGAACGTGTAAATGTTTAACTATATAGAGGCTTTCTCATTGAACCTACATCCCAAATTCGGTGAACGATTTAACAGCGTTCTCTTTCCAGTTTCTTGGACAATTTGAGATTTAGATTTACGGAGAATTAAAGGAATTTCCATTGCTCACTTCAATATTATAAGAAAATCGTCACGTTTCGGATGATGATTTTTTTTTTTAAAATAAATATTGTATTCAATTAACTGATTCAATCCATGACTGCGCGCAGACAGATGTAAATTTTAGTGACTAGTAGATACGCAATTTCGTAGAAAAGATAGGCTTGAGGGAAAATTCTACAATAAATTTTTTAGTTGAGAAAGATGAAACATTTGGTCGCCACACTTAGAGGCTTTATTCAATAATCAATCCTTCAACGTTTCTGGTATTAAAAATGTACAGAATGAAAGTGCTGGTGGTGACTAAACAGTGATTGACCAGTGATTCATCAGTGATTGATTAGAGATTAATCATTGGTGACCAGTGATTAATCAGTGATTGACAAGTAATTGACCAGTGATTAATCAGTGATTGACCAATGATTAATCAGTGATTGACCAATGATTAATCAGTGGTTATTCAGTGATTGACCAGTGATTAATGAGTGATTAACCAGTGATTAATTATTGATTAATTATTGATGAACAGTGTGTAATCAATGATTGATGAATTATTGACCAGTGTTTGACCCGTGATTAATCAGTGATTAACCAATGATTAATCAGTGATTAACCAATGATTAATCAGTGATTAACCAATGATTAATCAGTGATTGACAAGGGATTTCTGAGGCAGACTTAAATGGAGAGCTAAACTAGCGCAGAGAATTAAAGTTTCTCGAATGGAAAAAAGAAGAATTTTTTTTTTACAAAAAATCAAATTTCAAGCCTCTTCAGAATTTAACTTCCAAAACGAAAGCATTATGTTGACAAACAAATATTTACAGATTTTGTTTGACTGAACAACTGGATTAAATGTAAAAATCGATTTGTTAAACATTTACTCAGTACTGGCAAATCTACTATAGTTGGAATTTTCCTATTGAAATGCAGACTCCTAAAATAGTTAATGGTGCGCGAAAAAAACTAATTATCAGAACTACCAAGAACGCAGAACTATAAAAACAATTTCCAGTCAAAAATTCTAAAAATGAAAAATTTTGAACCAAAATTAAAAGGAAAATAAAAAGAGAAATTTTGATAAATAGGAAAAAAAAACTAGTCAGCAAGAAAAGAAATAAAAAAATGTTTGTTTTTTTTTGTTCGGTAGTTAATTTTGTGTAGTGTAGTGACGCAAATATATTTTTTGTTTATAATTTAATGGACAAACAAAATGTGATTTGTAAATATAAACAATTAAAAACAAAAGAAAAGAAAAAAATGTCGTTAAGTAGTTTCAGATCTCTTCTTCAAATGGTTTCAAAGCATAAATAAATTAATTACGAAATTATTGCAAAGTACACACAAACACACACAACAACAAAAAGAAAAGTTAAATTAAATTGAATTCACTACTTCACTAGAAATCGTGAGGTCGTCTATATATTATTATATATAAATATATATTGCATATAAGATCGAGTCAACAGTTTTTGTTATATCTACTTAAATCAAGAATTCGCATAAAGAAAAGAAGAACAAAAAAAATATTTTTTATTTTAAATATTATTTTTTAAACAATTAATGAACAACAAAAACACATAATTAAAGAAGAAAAAAAATGGGAAAAGATAAAGAAATACTTATTTTTGAATACCACAGCAACATAAAATATTTGTTTAAATTGTAAAGTATAAAAAAATGAATTAGTTTATATTGAATTTACCATATAATTATAATAGGAATTGAGAAAAATGGAAGAATAACTAATTTGAAACAAAACAGAAAAGGAAAAGATTTAAAGAAAAAAAACACAATAATATTGATTGCAGTTCTTGTTATTTGAATATATTTTTAAAATGCGCGCTTTTTCTGTACTATTTTAGTGTTGAAACAAAACATCCTATAAATATGCACAAACGATAGAAGGAAGCTATTTTTTTTTAAACTTACATTTATAAATTGAATATTTTTATCATTTGTGTCATCTATAGCCATATTTTTCATGCTTGCTCTTTTCTCTTTAATAAAAACTTATTATTTGGAGTTTTTTTAGATTAATTTTTTGCTCTAATCTTTGACAATTAAAGCGTCTCCCCTATTCGATCCACAGTTCTAATAAAATTAGATATATTCATGTTACACGCCTAACACAACTACGTTAGAAAATTTTCTTCCCCTCTCTCTCATTATAAAGAAAAAACTTTCACCAGTTCCATCCACTTTCAATTATGATTGTTAGACTTTGAAGCACTACATTTAGCATATCTACTTAGAACAATGCGCACATGGCGTATCACTTTCGCCTAAATCTAGTACTTCGAAGCTGGTACATATTAAGTGGATAATACAGAGAAGATAAAAGAAAGAAAAAAACGAATCAGAAAATATTTTAATTTCTAAAAATCAATTTTGTTGACCGAATTGAAAGAAGAAAGAAAGGAAAAAATTTAATATTTCAATTTAGAAACGCTATTCGCCAACTCAATTTTATATTAATTGTCATGTCACACAAAATAACAAATTATTTTAAAAGGAAAAATGAAACAGAAAAAAATAATCTTGTAAATAGAAGGAAAGATAAAATATTTGTTTTTGACTGTTCGACTTTTATTTTGTTGCTTTTCTGATAAGTTATTTTTATATTTAAAGAAACAAAAAATGAAGGGAAAATGTTGGTTTTGTATTATACAAAGGAAGAATCATTAAATAGATAGAATAAAGGCATTTTTTAATTAAAAACAATGTGTTTTCACTTTTCTTTTTCAATTGGACCAGCATTTCCGAATCGACGTATTTAGCTTCCAGTTCGCTGAGATTTACCAGCGAATTTATTGTAGCCCGTTTAAAGTTATCTAGGAAGTCGACTTTCATAATTTGATTACTTTAAAGACCGTGCAAAAAATCATTTATAGAGGGATTCTTTTGGAAAACAGACTACCGAAATCGGACTTGTACGATGTTAGTGAATTTTAAGAAAATGAAACTTCTTTGCGCAGCTCGGGGAGTGAATATTTTTTTATAGTTTCTTCTACAAAATTGTTCGAAATGATCATATAAACCAATTAGAAGATGTGCGTCGAGATAACTCGAAACTTTTTTTTTGTCTGAACTGTCCGAAGTGCGGTGTGGTGTTATTTATTAGTGTGGTAGATTATCACAAAAAATAAATTGCCACACAAAGGACAAAGTTGCGCACGTTCGCAATAAGTACCTTTCTTCAACAATTGTACAATAACGGCTAGAATGCGACGAATACTTCGTTTCACATCATCGAAATTTCCCCATATCACAGAGTTTATAAAGCAGTTAGTGATAAGAATTTGACTTTATTTATCACAATTCTATTGTTTCAATTACACTGACAATTCTTGTTGGAGCGCAACTTCAAAGATTTCAACAATTTTCGTAATCGACATACAAGTAAGTTTATATCAAATAATTTAGTAGTACGAACACACTCCGGTTCCTGTGGAATTGCCGGTCCATCTCCACAATCCAATTGTCTGTAGTGCCTCTTTTTCTCTTTGATTTCTTTACATGATAAATCCGTCCAGTCCTCAAGAAGCATACATAGCCCGACGCCAATACTGTGTAAATCATAATCCGCGTATGCACCAACAAAATAGGTATGTCCTACAGCTAGCCTTGTGCCGCACATGGAAGAGTCTCTGCGACTCGAAGCATACGTCAAATATGTTGGAGCTCCTCGCATTTGATCCAAGTCGTTAATATCATAGCAAATCAGCTGCTCATCGCTCGTTGAACAATCGTATTCAGGACCTATTACTTTGAAAGTTCCAGACCATGTAGCGCGGCAATAGAATTGATCCTGCCACCCAGGCAGTAAAACACAGGAGCAAGCATCAGATAAACTGACGTAGGAGGTGAATAATACCAAAATGAGTGTAAGCATTTTAACCAACGCAACTATTAACTGTTTAAACTGTTTAACTAGTTAGTGTTCAATTCGGTCATTTATATACCTTATACCATTCCAATATGTTTACTAAGCAGCTGCTTCATAGCAAAGTTTATCATATTTTAGATGGTCGTAGTGGGGGCACCCACCGTCTCGCTAAAAACCAATTTCTCGCATTTTCTGGCCGAAGGACAACAAAGCACCGTACTGTCTACTGTCTTACTGGGAAATTTTTTATTCCGACGTTCCGCTAGCATTGCAAGCCGAAGGCCAAAAAACTTGAAAACTTACCCATTTATTCACTAGGTAGAAAACCACTTCATGATCTGTCGCGCAAATTATTGTGATTTAATCGTATCAATTCAGACAATTACAGGTCAAATGCAAAGAGTTTACGGCTCCGATGCATCTGATTTTATGTTGATCATGATTTAGTTCATCGGAGAGTTGATCTCTGACGGCAATCCATCTATTTCATCAAACTGAATTATTTCGCGTTGACAAAACGTGTCGAAATGTCTGCATTTATTTGCATATAGCCTAGCAGGTAGTACCTTTAATTTTTCTTTAATATTTCCGAAAATAGAACATGAGTATAAATTTGAAGTAAGGGGCAAGCAATTCCAAAAAAGTTTGTGACAAGCCTTTTTTGATCTGACTTTTGACACCCATAATTTTTGGTATGTTAGTTTGTCTTCCGCCCGGCCATTCTTATACTGCTGTAAGGTATTCCGGAATCTATGGCCTGTCGTCTCGTCCACACAAAGCAAGATTATATTTAATAATTCTTGGATTCCTTCACTTTCTTCAAACTTCATAGACTATGAATCAATGAATCATAGTCACCAGTTCTCTCAATTCATGATAGGAAAGATGACGTTGAAATGTGTGGTTGTGGTAGCAAACTAATCTCTGGATCAAAGGCTACGAGTTTTCAAGTTTCTCCCTCGGGTTCTCCAAAGAATCGTAAAACTTACTGACATTATTCTGACCAAGAAATTTTTTTAATCGATTTTTCACCATGAAACAACGCACTTCAAGCAAAAGTGCTATTAATGACAGCTGCCAAATAGAGTACTATTTTGTATGAAATTTTATCCCCACTCTTTTTACAGTGTAATTTTTTGTATGGAGCACTGTCAAGTTTCAGTACCCTATTTAAAATACCACTTTTGCTTGAAGCCATAATGGCTCATTTTTGGCCAAATAAAGAAAAGTGTAGATCTGGTTGCGGTCTACATTTTTCTCCATTTGACCAAAAATGAGCCATCATGGCTTCATGGTGAAAAATCGATTTAAAGAACGTCTTGGCCAGAAATATGTCAGTAAGTTTTATGATTCTTTTTGCATGACCAGTATTTTCTGAAGTAGATGCCAGCTCAGTTTAATATGGCTTATGAAATAGAAACGGAATTAAACCAGAAGTGAGCATTTGTTTAGCTGTTCTATTTTTAACTAAACAGAATGCCCACACGTATGTAGAATATTAGTAAAAGGTTTTTTGCAGCTCATTTTAAATTAAAATCGAAAATATAATTTGCAAACAATAAATTATATAAGCCACTTGTGCTAACTTTGTGCTTAACAAATAAATGCCCGAGCGAAAAAAATGACTCAAAACGTATAAGCATATTATACGTATTTTTTCAGTGTAAGTAAGGATATGTTGATATACTGTTAGCATTCAGCACATGATCTATACGTTTATATACTGCTATCAGTATTTAAACATATTCGGCTTTATACTGTAACCAGTATTTAATCAAATACGTTTGTGTACTTATTAATGTAACAATCAGTCTATGATGAGCTTTTGTCGGGGCAACATATATGTCACATGAATTTTACGAGGTAAAAGCAATATTCACGTTAACATTTTAAATTGAATCATTAGTAAATTCATGAAACAAATTCTACTTATCGCTTTCACATTATATTATTGTTGATTTCTCTAGTTAGGTCTCGGTGTAGGTTCATTTCTCGTTAGGTCTCTGTGTATTTTTCTGTCGCTAGGATATCTTCTGTATCTTGTTGGGTCTTAGGAATTAGCAAATAATATGACACTGAAAAGTAGAATTTGTTTCATAATTTCCAATGATTTAGTCGCCATTTTGGATTGACTTGAGGCGTGTTGCTTTGGTTTATTAAAGATGAACCCTTGATGAGGCAAAATCTTTCAGGCGAGGCAACTAACGATATATATGATGAATTAAAAGCTGAATCAAGACTGTACACGTACACTCATTTCCTTGAAACGTATTTCATTTCTTCAAAAATTACAATTTTCGTCAACCTAAAAGTCAATGTTAAGTTGCCTTCATATGTAGATGAAATTTGACATTTCGAAATGACCTTGGAACAAACCTATGTAAGTGTCATAATCAAAGTATATAAACACTGAAGGTAATGTAGACCCTCAGCGGATCAGAGAAATTACGGATCCAAACTTTCAGTTGAATTCATTTTCGTATGTTGTCTAATTTAGACTTGTGCAACATGACGGCCCTAAATCCTTCCAATTCACCACTAAATACAACTTGACGCAAACACATTTTATATGTGTGCTACATAACGCCGCTAAATCGTTCCAAATTCACCACTAGATGCAACTTGACGTAAACGAATTCAATACCTGTGCAACATGACAGAGGTAAAATTCACCTGAAAGTTTGGATCCATGTGTAACTGTGGATTTGCATTACCTTCAGTGTTTATATACTTTGGTCATAATGAGACCCAATTTTTGAATGTGAGTTATCCAATTATTGTTTAATCAATATCAAAAGCATGTATCACGGTCTAACTCACTCTCAGAGTAAGTGATCAGTTTCCATTGAAAAACTCGGTAATCATTCTGCCAATTTTTATCAGTATGAGATTGTTGTTGATTGAAACTTGCGAAAACCTCTTCGTTACTGCTTACTTCGCTTTTTCCTTAGCCACTTGACTGTATGTCTTCGCCCCATTCTTCAACGAAGACAGCTTCACAGCCTTTCCTCCATTGAGTTGTACTAAGGTCTCATATTGCTTCAAAGGACTGACCACTGTTTCGATCTGAGAGATGATTTAGGTGCATTTTTCAATGCTGTTCAAAAGTACCACATCTCATTAGGTCATCGCGACAGTGGCAAAGAAATGACCAACTACGAGAGGTAGTCATCACTTTATACACGTTATTTTTTAGTGAATCATTAGCGAAATGAAGAAACAAAATTCTTCAAAACGCCTCATCACCAAAACTTTTTACACTCTACTCCACTACAAGGCAGCATACCGCGCAGGAAATATTGCTTACAAATTTACAGTATCGTCTAAATTGCGAAACTTTCCTGCCTGTTGTCTTTCTGTCTACTAGGCTATTAGTACTAGGTAGACTGGAGATGTCCCTTTTCATTTTCCGCAATCTGTTACTGTGAATGACTTGCTTCTGAAAACATCACGTTCCCACAGAACATCGTTTCTTTTATTAGCTGATTCCTCAAATACTCTAAACAATTCCACATATGTGTCATCACATAACAGTATCGTCTCTGACGTGTACGTGTGAGCCTGCCAGAAAAAAAGGAAGAGAAACAAATCCGATCGAAGCAGATTTTCTATTTCTCGTGCGTATTCAATATTTATGCGTTTTGCATACGAAGACATTTTCCCCTTATCAGTTATTTTAAGTTCGATTTTGAAAAGTTATTATTTTTAGTGTAAATCAAGGAAAACATAACCTAAACGAAAAACGGTTTCACTGATTAGAACGATTAGAACAAAAATAGAATTGTATTGATACAGTTGCTTCTACTATACCGCTGAGATCACATCTATTGAAATGAAAATATTTTCTTTGATTTTTGTTATTTTGTTGGTGGTATCGTTTGCCTTGGCAGAGACAAATCCTGGTAAGTGAAACATATTTTGATCACTAACTGAATGTATGCAGGAAATTGTATTTGCACTGTGACTCACCAGTTATGCAACTTTATACACAGGTTGATGATATCACAAGTAAATTTCATGGATCATCTTCAAGATACGCGGTACTTTCAGACGTAACCTCACTTAAGCTTCGTTAAATGTTTCGTTCGTTCATTCATTCATTTGTATGAGATTAACGAGGATGGCATTTCAAACGGCCTTGAAGATGATCTATAGTAATGCCAGAAGGGAGAGAGAAAGGTCATCAAAAAAAATCGACGGCAATGCGATCGAAGTGAAAACGTTTCACTCAAATCAAAGTACATAAACACTGAATGAAACTATAAACCAGGTATGGTATGTTCATACAAACCGGAGGACATGGCGATTTCATATAAACAAACTCACCTCTCATGAGAAATTGCTCAGAGAAATGTTAAGCGCGGCCACTCATGGCTGGAATAGAACACGCCTGAGACATATTTTTTTCAACAATTTTCTCTCTCATTTCACATATATTTTTGACGTATTGGTTGGATTTTTATATGGAGTTTTTCTCCCATCGGTTACATGTAATCAATCTGTCATCGTCAGGCGTGTTCTATCCCAGCCATGAGTGGCCGCGCTTATCATTTCTCTGGAAATCGCTATGTCCTCCGCTCCATACAAACTTTGACCATACCTTGTGTTGACGTTCATTGCTTTTCCCATGTATTTTTGCGAACTATTTGAATGGCCCCTAAAATAGTCACAGACAAATGATAATTAAGAGTGAAATCGCACTTAAATAAAAGTACAATTTGATTTTCACAGTCGGCAACGTATGTTTCTTGCCACCGATTACCGGCATTTGCCTTGCATCATTCCAGAATTGGTACTACAATCCGGGTAAAAAGACATGCGAACAATTTATGTACGGTGGCTGCGGCGGGAATGGAAACAATTTCCCAACTAGATACCAATGTGAAGAGAGCTGCGCAATGAGTGAACCGACGACAACGAAATTTGAGCTGATTCTTGAATAAACATGTGAAACTCAAAGTTGAACATTGAATGTTTGCTGAGAACATATGTTTAAGGGACGCATAATTACAGTTTGTTAGCCGAAAATTATGTTAATAAATACTATTTGAAGTAAAATGCAAATGTAAACGCTTATTTGACGAGCATTTTGTATGGTCTTACGAACTGTATACTAGTCTTTACTTAGATGTGTGGTGAGAATAGGTCTGTTCGATAGGTAAAATATGTAAAAATGATTTTGGACAAGCCGAAAACACCAGAAGACCATATTTAATTATAACTTGTCTTGGTGCACTTGGTAATTATTGAAGTTAGTTAGCGATCGAAGCATTCGTATAAATTCTATTGTTTATTCTAATCACATTAGCTTTGGTACAGAAGAATATTTTCGTTCATTCGTTTTGTGTCAGTCAATTAATAAAGCCAATATTTTGTAAACCGCTTCTGTTCCTTGAGAAATTGGAATCTCCAACAGTAATTGCATATTTTCATAGAAATTTTAGACACATCCATTGCAAGTTAAAGTAACTGATCCAAATATATCCTTCTCTCTTATCATAACAGTCTAACCTTATCGCTTTTCCGGATACCTTTAGTCAATTTTTTTTGTTATGTCGTATGTGGATCACGCTTTGACATTTTAAATGGCCTTGAAACAGACCTATAAATGATTATCTAAATTATTGTCATTTTTACGTCAACACGTTTGTAAACTACGTTTGCATACGGTCATATCAATGTTGAATGCCCTGGAGTTCACAATTTGTTTACACTACACCAGTGAATACAATTTTGTTTGCTGATAACTGAATGTTAACGGTTTATCAACAGCAAATAAATCATAAAATCAGACACATAGGACTTGAAAGGTTCATAAAGTGTAACAATCTGTCGAACTTATCGATATGATTTTTATGATTTGATATCTCTGCTAATATTTCAATTTCCGTCTGAGCGCCACTTCAATACACTAGCAATCGTGATATTTAATTGACCTTCGTTTAATTACTAGTACTAATGATAACGAATTTGGGACTGCAATCTAGATGCTATCTCGCGATTTTATCAAATTTAAATTTATTTCCGTTAGATAAGATCATTACGTTAGCATTTGAGATAATAAACAATGTCACACCGTGAACGGAAAATTGTTTTGCTTTTCGGCATACTAGCCACGCTCCATTTCCACTTATCAGAGCGCCACATGAGGTGTCTGAGTTTGGTGTCGGGGAATCTCGCACACGCGATCATAGTATGCGTCCTTTTACGACATGTAACGAAAAGTCATGACTGTGCGAGATTCACCACTTAGAGGTGAATCTCGCACACCATGAATTTGTGTGGTGTGCGAGATTACCCTACCCCGTGAGTTTTATTGTGAATGTTAATTATTCGTTGGTAATTCCAGTGACCCAATTCATTTTTCGATGATACAATTTTACGTATTATAACGGGCATATCGCATGTGGATTGAATAACATCAATTGGATTGTATTCGTTGTTTATTTCGCACTGTAGATGAAACAAGCATCCAAATACGGCCAAGGAGTGAAAACGACCGCTCATAGCGCCAATATCTCGAACAGACTTCATTTTTTGGGTGTGTCCCGAAGGCCATTCGGCACCTACGAAGACGGAGTTAATTCTCTCACTCTCTCTACTGTCACAGGGTCCCTATTTTCAATCATGGTAGATGAATTTCCCTGGAAATGCGGTCATTTTTCGTACCAAAGTCCGAATTAATCGCAGTATGCGTGTGAATTCGTGTACCGAGACACGACATAGTGACGTTCAGTGACGTTGATTTAATTTTTGTATGAATTTCACTATGCCGACATAATAATGTACATTGTAGAATGAATTGAAATACAATTTTTACATAGTAAAGTTAACCAGGCAGTAGCGCTAATTTGACTAGGGACTTGAATAATCTAGTATGCGTCTAGTGAATGAACCGGTAATGAGAAACCGGTAATGACGATTACCGTTTACCGGTAATGGAAATTTGTCATTACCGGTTTTACCGCAAGACATTATGAACATTACTACTATGTAAATACAATCGAAACCTCAAGAATTTATACTCAAAATCACATTTTAGGAAAATAAATATCGTCCGATAATGGTAAAGTCTAAGAAATCTACGAGATGGATATAAATTACAGTCCAATTCGTCAATAAAATTCAGTCCAAGAAAGCTAGTTAAAACACAGAGCCATAACTAGAATGTTTTGGCATCGAATTGTGAAGTACCTTGTACATTTAGTTTCAAACAAAATAAGTAAAGCGTCGATAAAAGATCAAATATATATCACCCAAAATACCTAAAACCTAAAATACCTAAAAAAAATAAAAGTAAAAAAAATTCCACAAAAATCATTTGCGTTTTCAAAAATTTCGCGCACAATAAAAATCCATATCACCCTCATTCATTTGTTGTCATTGTATAAGCGGCAGATGTAAGGAACCAACGCACTGCTCCTAGCATGAACACTCCTTTGACAAATGTCCAATTTGGAGGCTTTTGTGATGAGAGCTACCGCTTAAGATTGATTGTATTGTGTGTTTTAACTCATACAACGAAAACAAGTCATCTATCTTTACGAAAGAAAGGCTGTGCCTACTGTGACTTCATCAGCCTCCAAATATTTCTTATGTTCATGCTAGGAGCAGTGCGTTGAAGGAACGAATCCGACGTTTAAAAATCGGTCAACTTTTGCCTGGCATAGAGCCTTTGGCTCCATGTTCACCATCTTCTACCAACACCTCAAAATGCGACTGTCAATGTAGTATGTTTTAATTGCAACATTGGTTGAAGCGCCGCTCTGAGATCAAGAGGTCTCCAGTTCAAACCCAGCACCAACCATGAAAAAAATTTTAACCAGGAAAAACTTACGATATAAATGAATAAAGACACGAAAAATTAAAAAAAAATTAAAAAGAACGAAATCTGACCAAATAATGTACATCAAAATTTCATTTTATTTCGGATACCAGAGCAAACGTACGGGACGTTTACTGACGCAGTGCACGTGTACTAAATCGGCGGACATGACCCAAAATTGGGAAATGACCAGAAACATAGAAATGACCAAAATTCGGAACCAGAAATCGGTAAGTGGACTGAAATCGAGAATGACCAAAAATGAAGAAATGACCGAAAATCGGGCAATGACTAGAAATGGGAAAATGACTAGAGCTCAGGAAATGACCAGAAATTCGGAAATGACCAGAAATCGCGAAATTAACAACAACAAAAAAACGGAAAATCGGTTCTTGCAGAAATCAGGAATTACCGTGATTCGATGCTAACAGCTGATCATACAACGAGAAACGAATCGAGATCTATTTTTACATAGAAATAAGCCTTGACATTGAACTATAATAGTAATCAAACAAAAAGTTTAGCTCGCTTCGCACGCGATTTCAACTTTTAAAAGGTAGTTTATCGAAGAATTCTTCATTTCGCTAACGTTGAAATAGTGTAGTTTTAGACAATACACTTGTTCCTCTATACTCAGTACTACTTACGTCATTTCAAAGGAACAGACACAAAGGCCTGGACATTTGTTTGTACATTTTTTTCCAAGGTGCTGTGCAGCAGACATTTCAGCCTGCAATTTTCAGTTAAATAGCTGTTGATTGTTGGGAATTTCCTTTCATTTTAGTACACAAATTGTCGCTCTGAAGTACGTTGAAATTGCGTACACATCACATTAGATTACACAATAATATTGAAACGTTATAGCTATAATCGCACTCGCACGTCACCGTTTTGCGTCTCGTTTTAATAATGCCAAGAACACACGATCAATTTTCCGATGGAATCAACAATTATGATGCGTTTTCCATTGTAATCAGTTATTCATAGGCTGTACAAAGGAAAACGCAGCATAATTCTGCGCATGCGTATTACAAAAACGGAACCATAAGACGGTATGAGCGGAGACAACTTTTGTTCCTGTTATTGTTCCGGAAGTCTACTCATTTATTGGTTTTCTGATTGAATCATACAATGGCAATATCAGCGCAATTCCTGAATGTTTGAGCAGGATTCGGATCGACGCCACAAGCAGAGTCACCTGAGAGAATTAATGCGTTCAAATTGATGTGGGAGATTCGTCTGCTAACTAGCCTTACCTGGAAAATTTGGGAAGCAAGCGTAATTGGTGCGATACGTCCACCGTAGAGTACATCTATTGCATCGGACATTTGCAGGCAACTGAATACTAGCTGTAATGTTCCTAGTTTCTCCACCGAAATGCGGGGCACACATTCTGTTGTCATAGCGAACTCTTTCGGTACCTCCGAGAATTTGCAAACGTTGGAAACAGGAGGGTGTCTCCACAGCATCAGCACAAAGATCGACTTCGAAGTAGCCGCAATGCATGGCACCAAATACTAAATGCATTTGAATAACCTGAAGAAAGACAAAATTTTGCTTTCAAAAAAATCATCTCGGCCTCTTGAAGGTTGGCCGTAAAATAGTCTCTCTGGAGATTTCCATTTTTAGTTTTTCCCCTAAGTCCCAAAAACATCATTAACGCAGAATTACCGATCCAGCGCTGTACGTCCTTCCGATGTGACCATTTCCAAACAATCCGCCATGTTCGTGATCCCTGGGTGTCGGTCGGTTTATGTCGTCACCACACATGCCACATCTCGAGAAAGCTTCATCTTGGGGAATGTAAAAAGCTGGAGGACACTCCCAGCATTCAACATCACCGCACCACACACCTTGCGAGTTGAAGTTGGGCGGTTGGTCGGGAAACCGTGGATCGGTCCAGATCCAATTTCTGGCCGGCGGATCAACTATGTGTCCGTGAGGCTGAACACCGATTATGAAAATTGCAAACGCAATAGCAGATATAACCTTCATTGTAGGTTGATTGAACGAAGCGCACTTATTATCTGCGTGTGAGACGATTTGCTAATTTTGTTTATATACGCGCTGATTTGAATCATTGGTTTTGCTTTAAGATAATCAGACCCTGTTCGTTCAAGTGTTTTTCGTACTGATTGACGTTGAGCCAGTGGAAACACATAGTAAATAAAGGCTTTCAAACGATTTATCTCAGATTTTCTCATTTCTAATATTATCGTTTCGTTGGTTTGTGTATGTATTACTAGTATCTCTGCTTCCAGCTCTTAAGAGCTGTGATATTGCCTGAGCTTGGACGCAAGCATTGTGCATCGATCTGCGCTAAAATAGTTTAAGATAGGTGTGCTTACACTTAAAATTGAAGGTTTCGCATTGTCAGAACCTGGGAATACATTATAAGCATCAAATTTTCGAACATTTTTGCACATTTTCATCAAATTATGTGGCGAGATTTAAGTCTCAATCACCATCGGGGAACTTTGACAATCAGTCATGAACTCAAAAAATATTTTTTAAACTTGATCATTTTTATAAAAGAATCTGTGAAGCCTAAAGATTATTTTACCATGTTGACTCAACTTTTTATGTAGAATGAGCCCACCGTAAAAAACCGATATATGTGACATGGACCACAAACGACGAAATTTTCGAAAATCGATCTGGCGGCAGCACAAAATTAAAGTTTGAAATTTTTTTTTTCTTTCATAAAATGATCAAATGGACCAGCTGAGTGGATTTCCGGCTGAGCCTTAAAAGAACTAACACATTTTGTAAAAACCGCTACACCCTAGCGAACACTTCAACTTTTCCGAATCGACAAAAATTTATCGAAACGGTGCATTAGAACCGGGGAAAACTCACTTCCAATTCTGCTGATACCCATACATTTCTTCATGGCTTAACTTCTTCTCAGAGAAAGATCTGTCGGATTTTTGAGGTTCTTTCAGGTTTTCTTTGATTCCTTTCTAGACTTCTCAGATATCAGAAGTGATAAGAGGTTTGTTCTTATAATTAATGTCTTTCCATAGGTCAGTAATTTCACGCCCACAACTTCCAAAACAACTGATATCCCACAAGAACCTCTGAACAGGAATAAACGATAATAAATTTTGATTGAGAAACTTTTCAACAAAAATCTTACCAAAAGAATCTGTATCGCATGTGGCAGATAAATTTTCTTAGGAATCATGCGACCCAGATTTTTGGTGTAACATTTTTGTTAAAAAGTTTTTCAGTCAAAATTTTTTCGATCAAAATTTTGTGTGTGCAGAATGCGTCAACAACAGCGATATTAGATGTTTTAGAAGGTGGAGAAGATCGGAACTGCGTTATTCATTCTACTTTAAAGTCTTTTTTGGGATGCAGTAAACTTCAACCATTTCTATAATTATCTCAAATTTACTTCAATTTCAAGAAGATTGAATAACGAAAAATTAATGGAAATTCAAGAAAATAGTTTCTCGAATTTTCTGTATTGATGTGCGAGCCGAGGTTTTGTGACCCACATGATCTTTTCGTAAACTACAAACTCGTTCGGTTAAGCATCTGCACACTACAAGGTACGTCAAACACCGGAAATTTGTTCGATAAAACTAAAAAAAAATGCAAACCTAGCAAAATCTGGCTCAGAGGTCTGCAAGGTTAACTGTTTCACTTCGTTTTGCCTGGTCATATACAACTATATTATTTTGGTTTAAAAAAGTACCAGATTCTGGCTCTCTTTCAGACATTTTTCAAACATTTTGCACAAACTGTGTATTCATCTTGACGACAAAATGTTTTCTCCGGAAGTCGCATTCCACGTGTTACAAACAGAGAAATGATAAGTTCGTACTCCTGTGGCGAGAAAGAAGGAATATGTCAATGACAGTTGGCTCTCACCACAGGCGTACCAACTTATCATTTATCTGGTTACAAATGTAATGCAAACTTTCGCTGAGGAGATATTAACTCTTCTAGGTGGTTGACCTCTCGATGTCTCTGTTAGGGTGAAACGGGAGGAGAAGACATTTCATCAATTTGGACAAGTTTATTGTGAAGTGATTAAGTGATTGGATGTGGTCAACGTCTTAGCTCAGCTGTCCAGTTGCACAACTCACTACAAAATGGTAATGTCAACACAGTTTCTGAAGGTTTGAGCCCAGTCAGGGTTGAAGCATGCATCGAGTGCTGGAGTTAAAAAAAACCAAAGCGTGAACATTACGTTCATGCAACAAGTTCACAATTCTTACCCGGAGGTGGTGAGGTTCTGTACGTCCATCGGAGCGTACATCTGTTGCATCTTATGCCCGGTGGGAGATAAAAAAGTGAACGCAATGGACCAGTGGGATGCTGACCTCCAGATGCTGTACACATCATCGTAAAATTTCGAACTTGTTTATCACCACCGATAATGTTCAGCTGTTGGAAGCAATTGTCTTCTTCAGTGTCTTGTGAACATAGGTCAAATTCGAAATGACCACGCAAGTTTATCTACTAACTCAACAGTTGCTTCGAGTACCTCTACTTGTTTGAAGGGTTACTAAAATTTCGAACAAATGTAAAGTAACGGACTTAGGACAATATTTGAGCCTAATTAAATTGAAGACGTAGCCACCTATTTACCTGACCGGCAATATACGTTCCGGTTATAATTCCTTTGTCGTATCTTCCGCCTTGAGCAGCATGCAAGCTCCCTGGCGCATCTCCACAACGTCCACAATTAGAATATTGCAAATCCTAGAAGATTTCTTTTCAAATTTTTTTTGTTTGTTCACAAAGAAATTCAAAAAGTGAGTCAGTTTAACGGACCTGAGCAACATTTCCACACCAAATGCGAGCATCATCATACCAAAACGGTGGTTGTGCACCCCAACTAGGCTCGCGGAAAATCGAGGTTCTTGCTAACGATGTTCTGACGAAACTGGGAGGCTCGACGGTAATGAAGGTGGCAATGAAGCACACAATTATGGAAATGATTGCATTCTTTTTTCCTCGAATACTCATACAATTGGTAACATTTCGTACACTTTTATAGATTCGTTCGACAGATTGTTATTTTATGAGCGCTAGAAATCAATAGGCTATCGATTTTCGGTTTTTCAACGTTTCTACAATTGTTAAAAGTTTCCTATGTGCAGAATGAGCACCAGCTGAATATCACCAGCTGGATCTACTAACACACAGTTATTGTATGATAAACAATCAAAACACATTCTTAACAATGTGTTTACTTCATTCATACGTGTTATGTGCGCGCATAGATGACGTTAACGTAGAACTGCCCTTCGGGTAAAACGATAAATTAGAATCGACTTCTGTTCACAAAATATTAACAAAATGTGAAAAATTCACAGTTCGTGCTCAAAATAGTTCACATCTGTACTCTAACTGTGTATCATTTGTTCACATGTTCTTGGTTTCTGTGCACATTTTGAGTTCCCAAGTAGCATTTCAGAAAAAATAACTTATTCGTTAGAATAACGTTGTAGCAACGTTGTCACAACGGTTTTGCAACCGTTGTTGCCCGGTTATAGTTTAACCTAGGTCAATTAACCGTTGGATAACAGTTAAACAACGAAAAAGTTAAAAATTTAAGGTAGAGCAACTATAATTTTTAACTTTTTCGTTGTTTAACGGTTATCCAACGGTTAATTGACGTAGGTTAAACTATAACCGGGCAACAACGGTTGCACAACCGTTGTGGCAACGTTGCTACAACGTTATTTTAACGAATAAGTTATTTTTTCTGAAATGCTACTTGGGTGTGTACACAGAATGTGCCCAGTGTGTAGGTTGTCTTTGAATTGTTTACAACACAAAGTGTTTTTGTTTGTACACTAGCTGGTGATATTCAGCTGGTGCTCATTCTGCACATAGGAAACTTTTAGCAATTGTAAGAACATCAATTAAGTAGTATTAAGTTGATTGAACACCTCCAGGATCGAGAACCGAATGAAACGTCTAATGAAAGCAGGGACAATTTTTGGGAAACCGATTTCTCAAATTCTGCCAATTTTTCTAAATACTTTAGTTTTAACAATATTGACGCAATTCCCCGGAAATTGAAGTGCGAAGTAAAGTATATTTTAAAAACGTCACTTATACCTTGATGGCAGCCGTAAGTATTGCTTAGTATCTAAGTAGATGGATATACTAGACATAGATATAGCGTTCCAAAAGTCATTCATTTGACGACCTCGAGTGTGTGTACGATGGGAAAAAACAATATAGACTCAATTAAGCGTGCATAATACAAATAAAACGTCACGTCGGTTGTTTTAGTTCCATTGATCAATTGATCATTTTTACCAAACGTACGAACGTTACTTTAATAATGAGACAATATCAAGTCATCATTTGATTAAAATACCTACTTGCCGTTGCAATTTCAACTCATGCTGAGGTATCTACTGAGTTAGTTGTATACGTACACCATCATCATGTAAGTGAATTCAATTGGAACGATACTTTGGAAATTTAAATATTTCGTCCATTTCAGGCAGTTATTTTTGTGCTCGATACTATTAATCTATCGCTTCAATTGTGAGTGTATTGCAGAAAATATCTCAGATCCTAATATGAATGTGTCGTCAAGAAGGGCAGGATTGATAGGTAATTCATTCCAAAACATGTGACTATCAGCCGAAACAATGCGCATACTTTTAGGCGAGACATGGACTGCAACTAATTTCACCCAATTGAACGAAGCCGGAAATTTTTTTCAGCTATCGTTCGATGATCAAAGAATATTATTGGAATATGACATTGACTTTCAGGGGTTTCAAATTCCTTTGAAATATGTTTTAGCTGCTGACGCCAAATCATTACAATTTTTACGAATAAATGACGTCTTAAGCCATACAATGAGATTAGGAGCTGATGTGAAATTCGATGCCAGTCAATGCTCTAAGGATAAAAATTTCCTACAAAATCGAACGAATGGTATATACCGAAACTACAATCGAAACCGATATGACGAGGTGGATATGGATACTGTCATAGCTGACGCAAGGATCAACAAACGTATCTACCTCAGCGATATACCAACAGTGGACATTCCAGATTTTGCCAGAGTAGTGGCGCAACAACTTAAGAAGAAACTGCCGTGGTATTGGATAGTGTCACTCAATCTTCAAAGTGTTAGTAACGTTGCCGAGAAGTTTGAAGATCGGGAAGCAGTATCAGCGTACATTTCCAAGAATGTTCTCAACCTAACCGATTTCGAGGAGAAAGCATTTCACGACATTTTCACCAGCAATCGAGTCATTTTTCTGGTGACACTTTCGGCTGACTTAAATCGTGAAAACGCCAGCAGGGAAATCCGTTTGCTAAACGCAATCAAAAGGGAATCCGACAATCAACTTTGGATATTCGGCTCGGTGCGAAATTTTGATCTAATATCTCGCCTTAGCATGACCGTTTACAGACAGCTCCCAATAGAAGATAATTTTTGGGTGCGCTCAGCGGATAAACTGTTTTACGCGTGGGACAAATTCGACAGGCGACAGGCAAAAGATCGTAATGAATGGAGGTTGGAGTTGTCCGTATGGGCAAATATTTCAATTGAAAATTCCTTACATTGTGACGATCACGACGATGTTTGGGATAGATCATTATACGGAATATTCAAACACTACACCGACATTATCATCAGCTCAATAGAATCGCCAACGCTAACCAGAACAGACGTTGAGTCCATCTATCAACACCGAGCCATGCAGACTCTATTTCCCAACTACTATCAAGGCCATTTAGCCGAATCATGGTTTCCTAACTTGCCGATGGTCGATTTCAGTACGCTTAACTTTGACCGGAGTTTCATTTATAGAAATAGGATTCATGCAGTCACTGCTGAATTTTTTGTCGTTGAATTTTTTAGGCAGAGACTGTTTGCGTCCGGAAAAAACGTCACCGATTCCATACCGAACACATTGAAGGCAATTCTCAGCGATTGGGATCAATACGATAAAGTGCATGTGTTTATGGAAGGCCTTTACACGTTTCTGCTTTCCGGCACACAGACTGAAGCCTTGAACGGTGCCGTCAAGCATTTTGAACAATTTTACACTACCGCAAAACTTCAACAAATTTTGATCCATGCGATATATTTAGGTGACGTGAACACGGTTAAGATCATAGCAAAAACTTTCGAAAATAATCCAAAAGAACTGTGCGAGTTACTCGACTATAAAGCTGGACCGGTAGGTGAAGCAGCTGAGTTTCAGTCAGTTGATTTCGTGGAAAGGTTGCTGAAACTGTTACGTGATCAATTAGATGCCGACTGTTTTAAGAATTTGTTCTTCAAGAGAGGAATCTACGACCGAAATCCGATATTTCTTTCTGCCGAACGAATGGACAATTTTGATTTTCTCTTAAACCATCCAATTGTTCCTTTAACCAGCAATGAAAAAGCTTATCTATTGATGGAATTTGATGAGAAAGGTAAAAACGTTTTGGTAAATCTAATGGACTTTCGTAAAAGTAAATGTTTTTCAAACGCATTCAAAGCTATGGGTCAATTTCTCGACAAGGAGCATGCGAAAGAGCTGCTTTATATCGACCCATTTCTTAAACAACTTCATTCCATTGATTTCGATTTAGTTAGTCCGGAAATCTTTGACGTACTTCTTCATTGGTCTAAAGTCTACTCGTTGAGGAATGAAACGAGAAAAATTTTCGTTATGGAAAATTCTCAGTATTTGCGTTCACGTTTGTTGCGAGACGCAAATTCTTTTGTTGTTGAAGCATTTTGGTCATTTTTTGAGACAGTTTACAGAAGCAGCTCTGAGCGGAAAGTATTTCTCAACCAAAATGAAGATATATTGCAGGACGCCATGCATAACAACGACAGAAAAGTTTTCAGTTTTGTTAAAGAGAAATTTGACCTGTTGCTCGGACCACAAAAATCCAAGACTCTGATATGGGATCTGATGTTAGAGTCAGTCTATCGATTTCATCATCGTCAACTTGAAGAGATTGACTTTTACTGGCCATTTTTTGAAGAAATTTATCGCAATCAGGAGGAGCGAAGAGTGAAATTGAAGGAAAAAGACAGTTCGCACAGAACATTACTATATCTGGCCTGGTACGAATCAATCAACAAATATTGGTTTGTAGTGGAAAAGTACAATGAGCTGTTGAATCAAGACGAAATGCACCGAGCTGAAAGAAATGAATCCGATTCGCCGTGGTATATGAAACTTTGGAACCATTTATGGTTTTCAAGTTAAAATAATCCAGAATCTTGGTTTAATCTTAGTTTAATTTGATTTTGTCGTTGATGATAAAAGTAATGTTCATTCATCTAGTTAATCAATAAATTGCAGTGAAACTACGCAGAAGTTGTATAGTTTCTCGTAATCTCAATTCTCTTCATTTACTAAAAAGGTCATTTTCATATTTGGCAATTGTGGAGAGTGCCGCATCAATGAATTTCTACATATTACCTTGGACGATGTGGAGAGGAGAACCACTCAGACTCATTGTACCTCGTTAGCAATCGAAAACTGTACAGATGGATCAGTGAGGTCGCAATTTCCTACATCACCCCTTGATAACTCTAGCAGAATTAACTTCTGTGGAGAAACTAATGGTTACAATGCCGTTTTACTGATGACCAAATGGCAGCGGAACAAACAGCCACCCATAAAAGGAATATTCAACTCACTCAACAGCCAATTTGAAGCCGAGGTAAAATCGTTTAACAATGTACGCTCAGTCGACCCAATAATTTCTGGAAAGTGGCAAGAGCCTTGAAAAATTCTATTAACAAGATTCGTTCCCTGAAAACTTCAACGGCATTATTGTTCACTGATTTCCAAAAAAACTGATAAAATAGGAAACGCTTTCTGTTAAGCCCATAGCACTACTTTTGATGAGCTCAGTGATACCAGCACGGAATGTGCTGTTGCTGTGTCTTATAATAACATTACCTATTTCAAACCCACCACCAAAGCATCATGATTACCTACTCCTTGTGAAATTTCTGGCCTCATACGAGAATTGAAAAAGAGTCCAGGAGATGATTCTATTAATAATGTCCTCTTGAAGCGGCTACCCAAGAAAGCAATAATCTTGATCATGCATATCTTTAGAGCATGCTTTAAATTGTCCTATTTCCCGGAAGTTTGGAGATGCGCCAAAGTGATTCCGATCCAAAAACCGAAGAAAGATCCTTCTCTCGCCTGTAATTACAGACCGATCAGTCTTTTGAACTCCCTCAGTAAAATCCTTGAGAAACTCGTCCTGTCTAGATTAAAGGTTCATATCTCAGACAAAAACTAATTTATAAATGCAAAATTTGGACTTTCATAGTGAAAAAGCATTCTAAGTTAAATGCCACAGCTAAACAGCTTTCAGATTTTGCTATGAAATGGAAAATTGAGCTAAATGACAGCCAATGCAGCTTTCTTCACGTAACTAGGAGTAACTCTTGACAAAATTCTGACTTCCGAATCTTTTGAATCCATCTTTCAATCGTAAATTTCGGTTAAATACAACAAACAAAATCCACATATACAGAGCTATTATCCAAAGAATTCTTTTGGACACCTGTCATGTGTGGATAAACTGTGCAAATCACCACATTAAAAAGCTTCAAGTTATCCAGATAAGGATCGGAACAGGTCAGGTCAACCTGGATCAGGTTCAGGTCAGGTCACGACCTGATATTGACCTGAACCTGATTATGAGATTATGAAAAATGGAATCAGGTTGACCCGAAACCTGAACTGAAACACACAGGTTTGTCAGTTGTATAGAATTTATTTTAACATGCACAACTCTTGCTAATGAAGAATTCCATGTCTTTCCAAAGCCTTTTCGCTTATATCACAAATACTGATGGGCAATAACGGCATTTACTGAATCGTTGATTCAACTAGAATATGAACAATGGAATTTTGCTTTTTCTTTGTAGCCAAAAATTACATGTGAACCGAAATGTTCCTATCTCGTCAGTTCTAAATATTTTCAGTACACGAATTCACTTTATGCTAGTAGAAATTGTGCTCTTGATATTTACATCTTGTTTAATGGCGAAAGAAGGAATGACTCGGAAATGAAAAAAAATACATTGACCAAGCACTATCGACACCGGGAACCGACGTACTGGACTTTTGGAAAACTGCCCATACAATCTTGTTCTGTGGTCTATGAACAAGATTTTTCGAATGGCGTGGATGTGATCATTGTGATCAGTCCAAACCGACATCGTTTACTTGAAAAAAAAACTATACAGACAAAAATGTGCCTCAAATAGTGATATAAAACGTAATTTCACTGACAGGCCGTGTCGAAATATTGTTATTTTATTTTGTAATTACTAATAAAGAAAAGATATGGCTAATTTCACATTGCTTCTTAGAATTTTACAAAATTCAACGGAGTTCTACAAAACAATAAAAGAACTAAGATAAAATTCTTGTGACTTTTATTAAATTCTCAGGAGTAATGCGGATAATAAAACTCTAAATTGTGCATTTCAAATATTTCAGGTCAATCAGGTCAGGTTGAGGTCGGTTCGGATTCGACCCGATTTTTTCAGGTCAGGTTCAGGTCAGCGAAAAACCAACCTGAACCTGAACTGAAAAAATCAGGTCAATGAATTTCAGGTTCAGGTTCGACCCAAAACGACCCATTCCGAACCTCTCTGACAGAATAAATGTCTCAAAATAGTTCTGAACCTACAAACGACCTACACAAACGTGCTGCATTGACTCCAATCTCCGAACACATTTCTAAGATTAATCTTACTTTCAGAACCAAACTGTCAAGATCTGATAATCCCCTTATTACAGATTTATACTGAACAACCTCCGACTGTGATAAATTATCAATCGCTATCGGCATTGTGTTATTTTGTAAACAAATGAATTGTTAACATCACAGCCCTGCTTCTGGCATGAACATAGAAAATATTCGGATGCTGACAGTAGGCACTGCGTTTCTGTTGTACAGTTAGATGACTTGCTTTCGTTTTATGAGTTAAAAATACAGCACAAACAATCCTAAGCATAGCTCCAAATTTGACACTTGTCAATTTAGTGTTCATGCTAGTAGCAGTGCTATGGTAATATTTAAAGTTTGAAAGCTAAAACTGAAAATTAGCTGTCCATTTACATTAGATTTTAAGTTGCTAAAATGTAACCGATAAGACTTAATAGACGATAAAGTAAAAACTCAAATCAAAATTCGGGCAGTGATGCTTTCAGCTGTGGACAAATTTGTTCATGCAAATACAATCTTATTTTCTGTACACTCTGGCAAGAGTGATTCTTACTTGTATGGACTTTTTTACGATGTTTGTAAATTAACTACATACAAAATATTGTGTTGGTATATGAAACATTTTTCTCTTTGCACGCGATTTTTGAAAAAAAAATTTCTAGTGGTCACAAAAAATCGCGGAAGTTTGTGTGAAAAAAAATCCCATAGAGGGCCATACAAACTTCTGGCTGCCAGCCAGAGTATGGCACATTTCAGCCAATTGTTCAGTATACAAACAATTACATTTTGTGTTCATAATATTTTGTTACGAGTACCTAATGAAAAATTAAATTTTTCAGCACTAGTCATAAGTTTGTCCTAACGAGGCGAAGTTGCGTATGGGCAGTACCAAAATAATGAACTTTTCGATCAAAGTTGCCGTGATGAAAAACGTCGAATTATGTTACTCACGTGTAGAAAGTAACTTGAAGTTGAAATGGTTGTTTCATGCCTTGCTCATAAATTACGGAACTTTTATCGTAAATTACGCCCTCAGTATGAAAAGTTGTATATGCATCTGTTCGGGCTACAAATCGCGAAATTGCCTATACCTATACCGATACCGTCCACAACAGATACTTTAAATAACTATTTTTAGTCCAAAATGGATTTTATTATTCTTTACCGAGTCAAGGGACAAATTCGTCAAATTCAGAGCTTTTCCATTTGTAGATTTCGCTTATTGAAAAATTTGATATATTCCACAAACTCTAAATCCAAATTCTTAATGACACAAACGTAAGTACGTAGTGCACTAATCTCTAGAATTTTTTTTGGGTGAAATTAGTGCGATACTTTCTTCTAATTGATTGACTGACTCATCGGTTATTTCCGAACCAAGACAGCAGGTAATTCTGATAAAAAGTGATGTTTGAAATGCATGGATAATAATTTATTTAGCTTAATAGTTTCGTGTTTTTCATTGTTTCGTGTAATACATAGAAATTCGGTCGGATATTACTGCCCGCACATGTACGTATGGCTTGGAACGCACATCCTAGCTTCATCGGAGAAAATGGTTCCATCTTCACAATTTAAATATGCATATACTAACTGACCGATAACTGTTCTCAGGCACAAAATGTAGGTCTTACAATCTGTGCTGTTGACGTCTTTATATCTTCCAGATTCTGGGCACCTAAATTGGTTTAGTGGCTCAGCCATACATTCAGGTGGATAGGTCGACACATCGATAAGTGTTGTAGAGCTGAGGTCCGATGTAGTACTAGATCCATCTGTATTCGTGATTTCACCAGTAGAAGTTTCCTGCTCCGTTACGGTGGAAGTAATAGGAGTTTCCTCTGTATTCTCGCTAGCTGGGTCAGTAGCACCTGTTGTGGACTCGCTTGAGTGAAATTCAGTAGAAGTCTCGGTAGTTGGCGTAGTCGTAGCATCTGGACAAACATACTCATCTGGCCGAACACATCGACCGTGATTTGGCGAATATATTTCTGTTCCGTTACACCAAATTATTTCAACTGTGAATGGTCCACTACCTTTGCAAGCTAAATAACTCTTACAACCGGGCTCTGCTGTATTTGGATATCTACCATTTCGTGTACATTCGAAATTCGGCGGTTCAGTAACAGTAGACGACTCTTCTGTACTTGTCGTCGATGCTCCCTCATCTGTTGTCGTCGATGATTGAGTTGTTGGAAGATCTGTTTCAAGTGTTGTTCCTGGAAGCGGAGTTGATGTGACTTCTCCTGGACATACATAGTCCAAGGAGCATCGACCAAGATCGGGATCGAAATTGGAATTACTACATGATTGTATTTGAGAGATAAAAGCTCCATTGTATACAGCGCAGAGAATGTACGAACCACAACTAGCGTCGTTCAAATTGGGGAAACGTCCTGCCTTGGTGCAAGTAAAATCAGAGTTAGGTGTAGTCGCGAAATCTGTGGTTGTTTCTGAAGGTTCGCTTTCGTTTGTAGTACCAGTGCTAGAGGCTTCTGGTGTAGTATCAGGCTCAGTACTTGACGATAGTTCTGTGGTAGTAGTCGCAGGTGAAGTAGTTGATTCGACATCTGTAACAGTTGTATCTGGCGCAGTACTTGACGATGCTTCTGTGGTAGTTGTCGCAGGTGAAGTAGTTGATTCGACATCTGTGAATGTCGTATCTGGCGCAGTACTTGACGATGCTTCTGTGGTAGTAGTCGAAGGTGAAGTAGTTGATTCGACATCTGTGACTGTCGTATCTGGCGCAATACTTGATGATGCTTGTGTGGTAGTAGTCGCAGGTGAAGTAGTTGATTCGATATCTGTAACAGTTGTATCTGGCGCAGTATTTGACGATGCTTCTGTGGTAGTAGTCGCAGGTGAAGTAGTTGATTCGACATCTGTGACTGTCGTATCTGGCTCAGCACTTGACGATGCTTCGGTGGTAGTAGTCGCAGGTGACGTAGTTGATTCGACATCTGTAACAGTTGTATCTGGCGCAGTACTTGACGATGCTTCTGTGGTAGTAGTCGCAGGTGAAGTAGTCGGTTCGACATCTGTAACAGTTGTATCTGGAGCAGTACTTGACGATGCTTCTGTGGTAGTAGTCGCAGGTGAAGTAGTTGATTCGACATCTGTGACTGTCGTATCTGGCGCAGTACTTGACGATGCTTCTGTGGTAGTAGTCGCAGGTGAAGTAGTTGATTCGACATCTGTGACTGTCGTATCTGGCGCAGTACTTGATGATGCTTCTGTGGTAGTAGTCGCAGGTGAAGTAGTTGATTCGACATTTGTGACTGTCGTATCTGGCTCAGCACTAGACGATGCTTCTGTGGTAGTAGTCGCAGGTGAAGTAGTTGATTCGACATCTGTGACTGTCGTATCTGGCGCAGTACTTGACGATGCTTCTGTGGTAGTAGTCGCAGGTGAAGTAGTTGATTCGACATCTGTGACTGTCGTATCTGGCGCAGTACTTGATGGATGCTTCTGTGGTAGTAGTCGCAGGTGAAGTAGTTGATTCGACATTTGTGACTGTCGTATCTGGCTCAGCACTAGACGATGCTTCTGTGGTTGTAGTCGCTGGTGAAGTAGTTGATTCGACATTTGTGACTGTCGTATCTGGCTCACTACTTGACGATGCTTCTGTGGTAGTAGTCGCAGGTGAAGTAGTTGATTCGACATCTGTGACTGTCGTATCTGGCTCAGTACTTGACGATGCTTCTGTGGTAATAGTCGCAGGTGAAGT
Organism: Bradysia coprophila; assembly: GCF_014529535.1. NCBI lineage: Eukaryota > Metazoa > Arthropoda > Insecta > Diptera > Sciaridae > Bradysia > Bradysia coprophila. The sequence goes on along the minus strand of NW_023503325.1, from coordinate 1,172,194 downwards.
AGTTGATTCGACATCTGTGACTGTCGTGATCTTGGGCCTCAGCACTTGTACGACTGGCTTCGTGTGGTAGTAGTCGCAGGTGACGTAGTTGATTCGACATCTGTAACAGTTGTATCTGGCGCAGTACTTGACGATGCTTCTGTGGTAGTAGTCGCAGGTGAAGTAGTTGATTCGACATCTGTGACTGTCGTATCTGGCTCAGTACTTGACGATGCTTCTGTGGTAGTAGTCGCAGGTGAAGTAGTTGATTCGATATCTGTAACAGTTGTATCTGGCGCAGTACTTGACGATGCTTCTGTGGTATTAGTCGCAGGTGAAGTAGTTGATTCGACATTTGTGACTGTCGTGTCTGGCTCAGTACTTGACGATGCTTCTGTGGTAGTAGTCGCAGGTGAAGTAGTTGATTCGACATCTGTGACTGTCGTATCTGGCTCAGCACTTGACGATGCTTCGGTGGTAGTAGTCGCAGGTGACGTAGTTGATTCGACATCTGTAACAGTTGTATCTGGCGCAGTACTTGACGATGCTTCTGTGGTAGTAGTCGCAGGTGAAGTAGTTGATTCGACATCTGTGACTGTCGTATCTGGCTCAGCACTTGACGATGCTTCGGTGGTAGTAGTCGCTGGTGAAGTAGTTGATTCGACATCTGTGACTGTCGTATCTGGCTCAGCACTTGACGATGCTTCTGTTGTAGTAGTCGCAGGTGAAGTAGTCGGTTCGACATCTGTAACAGTTGTATCTGGCTCAGTACTTGACGATGCTTCTGTGGTAGTAGTCGCAGGTGAAGTAGTTGATTCGACATCTGTGACTGTCGTATCTGGCTCAGCTACTTGACGATGCTTCGGTGGTAGTAGTCGCAGGTGAAGTAGTTGATTCGACATCTGTAACAGTTGTATCTGGCGCAGTACTTGACGATGCTTCTGTGGTAGTAGTCGCAGGTGAAGTAGTTGATTCGACATCTGTGACTGTCGTATCTGGCTCAGCACTTGACGATGCTTCGTGGTAGTAGTCGCAGGTGAAGTAGTTGATTCGACATCTGTAACAGTTGTATCTGGCGCAGTACTTGACGATGCTTCTGTGGTAGTAGTCGCAGGTGAAGTAGTTGATTCGACATCTGTGACTGTCGTATCTGGCTCAGCACTTGACGATGCTTCGGTGGTAGTAGTCGCAGGTGAAGTAGTTGATTCGACATCTGTAACAGTTGTATCTGGCGCAGTACTTGACGATGCTTCTGTGGTAGTAGTCGCAGGTGAAGTAGTTGATTCGACATCTGTGACTGTCGTATCTGGCTCACATTGACGATGCTTCTGTGGTAGTAGTCCAGGTGAAGTATTGATTCGACATCTGTACGTTGTATCTGCCAGTACTTGACGATGCTTCTGTGGTAGTAGTCGCAGGTGAAGTAGTTGATTCGACATCTGTGACTGTTGTATCTGGCGCAGTACTTGACGATGCTTCTGTGGTAGTAGTCGCAGGTGAAGTAGTTGATTCGACATCTGTGACTGTTGTATCTGGCTCAGTACTTGACGATGCTTCTGTGGTAGTAGTCGCAGGTGAAGTAGTTGATTCGACATCTGTGACTGTGTATCTGGCTCAGTACTTGACGATGCTTCTGTGGTAGTAGTCGCTGGTGAAGTAGTTGATTCGACATCTGTGACTGTCGTATCTGCTCAGCACTTGACGATGCTTCTGTGGTAGTAGTCGCAGTGAAGTAGTTGATTCGACATCTGTAACAGTTGTATCTGGCGCAGTACTTGACGATGCTTCTGTGGTAGTAGTCGCAGGTGAAGTAGTTGATTCGACATCTGTAACTGTCGTATCTGCCAGTACTTGACGATGCTTCTGTGGTAGTAGTCGCAGGTGAAGTAGTTGATTCGACATCTGTTTTTTTTTGTTTTTGACTGTCGTATCTGGCTCAGCTACTTGACGATGCTTCTGTGGTATAGTCGCAGGTGAAGTAGTTGATTCGACATCTGTGACTGTCGTATCTGGCGCACTACTTGACGATGCTTCTGTGGTAATAGTCGCAGGTGAAGTAGTTGATTCGACATCTGTGACTGTCGTATCTGGCTCAGTACTTGACGATGCTTCGTGTGGTAGTAGTCGCAGGTGAAGTAGTTGATTCGACATCTGTAACTGTGTATCTGGTCAGTACTTGACGATGCTTCTGTGGTAGTAGTCGCAGGTGAAGTATTGATTCGACATCTGTAACGTTGTATCTGGCTCAGCACTTGACGATGCTTCGGTGGTAGTAGTCGCAGGTGAAGTAGTTGATTCGACATCTGTGACTGTCGTATCTGGCGCAGTACTTGACGATGCTTCTGTGGTAGTAGTCGCAGGTGAAGTAGTTGATTCGACATCTGTGACTGTCGTATCTGGCGTCAGTACTTGACGATGCTTCTGTGGTAGTAGTCGCAGGTGAAGTAGTTGATTCGACATCTGTGACTGTCGTATCTGGCTCAGCACTTGACGATGCTTCTGTGGTAGTAGTCGCAGGTGAAGTAGTTGATTCGACATCTGTGAACTGTTCGTATCTGGCGCAGTACTTGACGATGCTTCTGTGGTAGTAGTCGCAGGTGAAGTAGTTGATTCGACATCTGTGAACTGTCGTATCTGGCTCAGCACTTGACGATGCTTCGGTGGTAGTAGTCGCAGGTGAAGTAGTTGATTCGACATCTGTAACAGTTGTATCTGGCGCAGTACTTGACGATGCTTCTGTGGTAGTAGTCGCAGGTGAAGTAGTTGATTCGACATCTGTGACTGTCGTATCTGGCTCAGCATACTCTTGTATCCGGATTGATCGTTCTGTCGGTATTGGAGTAGAGTCGCTGGTAGTAAGTGAGTAGTTGATTCGACATCTGTGACTGTCGTATCTGGCTCAGCTACTTGACGATGCTTCTGTGGTAGTAGTCGCAGGTGAAGTAGTTGATTCGACATCTGTGACTGTCGTATCTGGCGCAGTACTTGACGATGCTTCTGTGGTAGTAGTCGCTGGTGAAGTAGTTGATTCGACATCTGTGACTGTGTATCTGGCTCACTACTTGACGATGCTTCTGTGGTAGTAGTCGCAGGTGAAGTAGTTGATTCGACATCTGTGACTGTCGTATCTGCCACACTTGACGATGCTGTGGTAGTAGTCCAGTAATAGTTGATTCGACATCTGTACTTGATCTGGCGCAGTACTTGACGATGCTTCTGTGGTAGTAGTCGCAGGTGAAGTAGTTGATTCGACATCTGTGACTGTCGTATCTGGCTCAGCACTTGACGATGCTTCGGTGGTAGTAGTCGCAGGTGAAGTAGTTGATTCGACATCTGTAACAGTTGTATCTGGCGCACTACTTGACGATGCTTCTGTGGTAGTAGTCGCAGGTGAAGTAGTTGATTCGACATCTGTGACTGTCGTATCTGGCTCAGCACTTGACGATGCTTCGGTGGTAGTAGTCGCAGGTGAAGTAGTTGATATTCGACATTCTGTGTATACAGTTGTATCTGGCGCAGTACTTGACGATGCTTCTGTGGTAGTAGTCGCAGGTGAAGTAGTTGATTCGACATCTGTGACTGTCGTATCTGGCTCAGCACTTGACGATGCTTCTGTGGTAGTAGTCGCAGGTGAAGTAGTTGATTCGACATCTGTAACAGTTGTATCTGGCGCAGTACTTGACGATGCTTCTGTGGTAGTAGTCGCAGGTGAAGTAGTTGATTCGACATCTGTAACAGTTGTATCTGGCGCAGTACTTGACGAAGCTTCTGTAGTAGTAGTCGCAGGTGAAGTAGTTGATTCGACATCTGTGACTGTCGTATCTGGCTCAGCACTTGACGAAGCTTCGGTGGTAGAAGTCGCAGGTGAAGTAGTTGGTTCGACATCTGTAACAGTTGTATCTGGCGCAGTACTTGACGATGCTTCTGTGGTAGTAGTCGCAGGTGAAGTAGTTGATTCGACATCTGTGACTGTCGTATCTGGTTCAGCACTAGACGATGCTTCTGTGGTAGTAGTCGCAGGTGAAGTAGTTGATTCGACATCTGTAACAGTTGTATCTGGCGCACTACTTGATGATGCTTCGGTGGTAGTAGTCGCAGGTGAAGTAGTTGATTCGACATCTGTAACAGTTGTATCTGGCTCAGCAGTTGACGATGCTTCGGTGGTAGTAGTCGCAGGTGAAGTAGTTGATTCGACATCTGTGACTGTCGTATCTGGCTCAGCACTAGACGATGCTTCTGTGGTAGTAGTCGCAGGTGAAGTAGTTGATTCGACATCTGTAACAGTTGTATCTGGCGCACTACTTGATGATGCTTCGGTGGTAGTAGTCGCAGGTGAAGTAGTTGATTCGACATCTGTAACAGTTGTATCTGGCTCAGCACTTGACGATGCTTCGGTGGTAGTAGTCGCAGGTGAAGTAGTTGATTCGACATCTGTGACTGTCGTATCTGGCGCAGTACTTGACGATGCTTCTGTGGTAGTAGTCGCTGGTGAAGTAGTTGATTCGACATCTGTGACTGTCGTATCTGGCGCAGTACTTGACGATGCTTCTGCGGTAGTAGTCGCTGGTGTAGTAGTTGATTCGACATCTGTGACTGTCGTATCTGGCTCAGCACTTGACGATGCTTCTGTGGTAGTAGTCGCAGGTGAAGTAGTTGATTCGACATCTGTGACTGTCGTATCTGGCGCAGTACTTGACGATGCTTCTGCGGTAGTAGTCGCTGGTGTAGTAGTTGATTCGACATCTGTGACTGTCGTATCTGGCTCAGCACTTGACGAAGCTTCGGTGGTAGAAGTCGCAGGTGAAGTAGTTGGTTCGACATCTGTAACAGTTGTATCTGGCGCAGTACTTGACGATGCTTCTGTGGTAGTAGTCGCAGGTGAAGTAGTTGATTCGACATCTGTGACTGTCGTATCTGGTTCAGCACTAGACGATGCTTCTGTGGTAGTAGTCGCAGGTGAAGTAGTTGATTCGACATCTGTAACAGTTGTATCTGGCGCACTACTTGATGATGCTTCGGTGGTAGTAGTCGCAGGTGAAGTAGTTGATTCGACATCTGTAACAGTTGTATCTGGCTCAGCAGTTGACGATGCTTCGGTGGTAGTAGTCGCAGGTGAAGTAGTTGATTCGACATCTGTGACTGTCGTATCTGGCTCAGCACTAGACGATGCTTCTGTGGTAGTAGTCGCAGGTGAAGTAGTTGATTCGACATCTGTAACAGTTGTATCTGGCGCACTACTTGATGATGCTTCGGTGGTAGTAGTCGCAGGTGAAGTAGTTGATTCGACATCTGTAACAGTTGTATCTGGCTCAGCACTTGACGATGCTTCGGTGGTAGTAGTCGCAGGTGAAGTAGTTGATTCGACATCTGTGACTGTCGTATCTGGCGCAGTACTTGACGATGCTTCTGTGGTAGTAGTCGCTGGTGAAGTAGTTGATTCGACATCTGTGACTGTCGTATCTGGCGCAGTACTTGACGATGCTTCTGCGGTAGTAGTCGCTGGTGTAGTAGTTGATTCGACATCTGTGACTGTCGTATCTGGCTCAGCACTTGACGATGCTTCTGTGGTAGTAGTCGCAGGTGAAGTAGTTGATTCGACATCTGTGACTGTTGTTGGCTCAGTACTTGACGATGCTTCTGTGGTAGTAGTCGCAGGTGAAGTAGTTGATTCGACATCTGTGACTGTCGTATCTGGCTCAGCACTAGACGATGCTTCTGTGGTAGTAGTCGCAGGTGAAGTAGTTGATTCGACATCTGTGACTGTTGTATCTGGCGCAGTACTTGACGATGCTTCTGTGGTAGTAGTCGCAGGTGAAGTAGTTGATTCGACATCTGTAACAGTTGTATCTGGCTCAGCACTTGACGATGCTTCGGTGGTAGTAGTCGCAGGTGAAGTAGTTGATTCGACATCTGTAACAGTTGTATCTGGCGCAGTACTTGACGATGCTTCTGTGGTAGTAGTCGCAGGTGAAGTAGTTGATTCGACATCTGTGACTGTCGTATCTGGCGCAGTACTTGACGATGCTTCTGTGGTAGTAGTCGCAGGTGGAGTAGTTGATTCGACATCTGTGACTGTTGTAGGCGCAGTACTTGACGATGCTTCTGTGGTAGTAGTTGCAGGTGAAGTAGTTGATTCAACATCTGTAACAGTTGTATCTGGCGCAGTACTTGACGATGCTTCTGTGGTAGTAGTCGCAGGTGAAGTAGTTGATTCGACATCTGTGACTGTCGTATCTGGCGCAGCACTTGACGATGCTTCGGTGGTGGTAGTCGCAGGTGAAGTAGTTGATTCGACATCTGTGACTGTCGTATCTGGCGCAGCACTTGACGATGCTTCGGTGGTGGTAGTCGCAGGTGAAGTAGTTGATTCGACATCTGTGACTGTTGTTGGCTCAGTACTTGACGATGCTTCTGTGGTAGTAGTCGCAGGTGAAGTAGTTGATTCGACATCTGTGACTGTTGTTGGCTCAGTACTTGACGATGCTTCTGTTGTTGTAGTCGCAGGTGAAGTAGTTGATTCGACCTTTGTCACTGTTGTATCTGGCTCATTGCTTGATGATGTTTCTGCAGTAGTCGCAGTCGGGGTCGTTTCTGTAAGTTCTCTGTCACTAGTTGTTTCCGGATCTTTGCTTGAAGATTGTTGTGGAGTAGTGACAGCTGAAGTAGTCGTTTCGAATTCTGTGGCTGTTTCTGAACCACTGCTTGAAGATTCATCTGAAATTGTAGGAGGTGAAGGCGTTGTTTCTGTAGGTTCGGTTTCATGTGGATTACCTTCTGTGATTGGTTCTAAAGTCGAGGTGGGTGAATGTGTGGAAGAGGTGGTGTTCTCCGAATTTCTGGGACACTGGAATTCTTTATTAGAAACACACTCAAAAATGATATGAGAAAATATTGTTTCTGTTGGACAGTAGTGAAGACTCATAGTGTAGCTGTGGCCTGATATCCGCGTACAAGTAATGTAACTTTTACAATCTTTGTCAAAATCGTTGACGTATTTTCCTTCAGCGGTACAAAGGAAATCCTTAATTGGTTCAATCTCTGCATCTGGTGGAATAAGGGTTGCTCCCGTTATTTCTTTGCATTCCAAGTTAGATGCCGTTACACATCTTGTTTCTTCAACACTGTAGAGTTGATCGTCTGGACATTTAAACGTAACATACACAAGTTCACCATTGTCTTCGTAACAGAAAAAATATCTTAAACAATCACTTAATGGATCCAAAAAACGCCCTTTGCCTGGGCAATTAAAATTGGCGTATACACCACGAAAGAGTAAAAAACACAATAGCCAAATTGGCCGGTCTAATTTCAGTTTCGCTCTCATGATTATGTTTTCGATTGGAATATTTTGAGTGGTTTGAGTTTAAAAAAACGTGACCATTCTGATTTATATAAAATAATTTGTATTAAAATTTTCGATGTTTGTACAGAGATATCATTTTCTTGATCATAAAATTTTACTGTTTTCAAATGAAATCATTTTCTTTTTTAGTGCCCTTATTATATCGAATTTATGATTTGAATTTTGTGATTGCATTACAATGATTTGAGTAGGCAAAATCAAAAGGACAATATTCTGCTTTAATATTTTTATTGCTTTTGAATGACTTTTATGTCTCTCTTAATTTGAGCAGACGGACTAGAGATAAGAAAAATTTACGTTGTGCAGCATAGAAATGTAAACAGTTCACTCAATCAATCTGATAGACTCAAAGAGATAAAAATTAGCAAAAGGCGTTAGTGAATCAACCATTTGAGTATTATTGGTATGTATATTACCATATTAGTCTACAAAATGTATAATTGCCTCGTATACGTTGATGAGCAAAATACGAAAAAAAATTAGAGCGAGAGCTAAGAAATTTGATTCTCTTTGTATTAACACTTAAGCGGTATGGGCAAAGATTACGAGTTGTCATGTCTCTAATTTTTCCACATATTTTTGTAATAGCATTATCTTTGCTAAATTGTGTCGCCAGAATGCACCTCAACTGCCAAATTGCTTAATCACGTAAAATACAGTACATATGTTAATTTGACGAGTGTGAATACAGCCTCTCTTTTGGGCCCAGCTATAACCGTCGAGAAGCAAGGACACTTTCATTTGCTGTAGGCAATGATCTGAAACATCGAGAAAACATGATCCGTTCGGAAATAGTAGAATAATGCGTTAGAAGGGTCGAATTTTGGGGGGACTAGTTTTTCGTTCATAACTTGTTACGAAAGATGGAAACTTGTTCTGGTAAGAGCGATGATAGAGTTTATACCAACAATACGATTGAACTGTCGTCCCTTAGACAGTGGCAGAAACCATTTCGCTAATTTTCCAATGACATAGTTGTCTGTAATAAACTTGCCAAAGAGTTCGTTTGAGTATCGCAATCGAGACTACAATTTTATCCTGTTGAGATACTATTTCACAACTCGAGTAAGTGGTGCATAATGCATCACTTTATCTCTCTGAAGTATCGACCAACTTAAACCTACCAACTTCTGATTATAGTCCGGTCGTTGTGACGACAATTTTGGCAAAAAGTTAGGATGTTTGCCAGACCTACTAACTTTTTAGTCGCGCACTATTAGAAAGTTGGTAGGTTTTTTGGTAGGTTTAAACCTACCAACTTTTTAGTCGCGCACTATTAGAAAGTTGGTAGGTTTTTTGGTAGGTTTAAACCTACCAACTTTTTAGTCGCTCACGATTAGAAAGTTGGTAGGTTTTTTGGTAGGTTTAAACCTACCAACTTTTTAGTCGCTCACGATTAGAAAGTTGGTAGGTTTTTTTGGTAGGTTCAAACCTACCAACTTTTTGTCAAACCTACCAACTTTTTACTCTCGACGGATCAGAAAATTGGTAGGTTTTTTTGGTAGGTTCAAACCTACCAACTTTTTACTCTCGACGGATCAGAAAATTGGTAGGTTTTTTTGGTAGGTTTAAACCTACCAACTTCTTGTCAAACCTACCAACTTTTTACTCTCGACGGATCAGAAAATTGGTAGGTTTAAACCTACCAACTTTTTACCAAAGCTACCAACTTTCTAATCGTACATGACTACAAAGTTGGAAATTTCTTTCTGATTTTTCAGTAAACTGTTCGTTGTGGACTAAGTAATATTTTATTCGAGACAGTCGTCGCAGTTCTATTTTGGCATTTTTTTTTCAATAGAATGATTCGATGTAACTCTGATAATCTCAATAGTCAAATGAACTTTCAAAGTTAATAAATTCGAGGGATTTCAGCTTGCTGTTCTGTTTTGTCAATAAACATAGCGGGGTTCGTTTTCTGATGGGAGACAATTTTTGTCAATTGAATGATTCGCTGCAACTCTGATAGTCTCAACAGTCAAATGAATTGTCAAAGGTAATAAATTCGAGGGATTTCAGCTTGCTGTTCGTTGAAGAAAAAAATGCTGGAACTCAGATCTGAATTCAGAATTTTGTTTATTTCCGAATAAAGCTGTTAACATTTTAGAAAGAAAAAGAAAATTGAAGAAAATATAAAAGTACAAAAGATTGCAAAAAAAAGTCCAGCATCACAGACCGTTTTTTATGCAAGGAGGACAGGTATCTTCACCTAATTTACCTCCATAACAGGTATCGTGGATCCACCGTTGACACTTTGCGCAGTTTGACCAGTTGATGCTATCAGAGGTTGAAGAATCATCTTCTAAACCACAGATTAAACAAACATCTTGCATGTTATCAGAGAACTGAATACATTCGCGTTGCAATAACCTGCGATACTCGATCGAATCAAATGGCTCGTCTTGCAAAGTTTTTAATGTAATGAAACGATGCGCTGCTCGAATGACGTGCACGCCGGAATCATGGTCTGTGGCTTGGTTAGTACTCGTGAAAGAAAAGAATTTCCAATTGTCCGATCTCAGTTTTTCCTTGTGGCGCGACGAGGAATTGTAAACATCGATGAAGTTATATATAAATTCCATGGTGTAGTTGAAATTGTTCCGTGGGTTATAATATGTAAACGTCCGCTTCTTTGTATTGAAGAAGTATAGCATCCACGAGCCATGGTCCAATATTGGCATATAACATAACCTGTCGGCTATGCTGAATGGCAAATTATCGATGCCATTGAAGATTTCTTTAGCGTACAGTGTCAAGTTTACATATGACTCGGGCATCATATACTCGAAGATGTAATTTATAACTGGCAGAGACAATTTTACACCTTCTTGCAATGTCAGATAGTCGGCCAACGTTAGTGTGTGTATAAACAATCTGCCAACTACAAACGGCCATGCTGGATCACAGTTCATATAGTAATTAACATCGCTACAAAGTCCATTGGGTGTGTACGCCGCTAAAGAAGTTTCTTTACGTGACGAGTCGTTTTCGGAATTGACTCGGAATTTAAAATGTGACACCTCGGTTACCAAATCCGTGTCCAATCGATCAGTGGAGGTCGAACCTGATTCCATTTCACAGATTTCATTTGACAGCTGGGTGGAATTTGTAGTTGACTTCATTTCACAAGTTTGATCTAACAACTGGCCGGAATTCGTTGATGATTCCATTTCACATGTTTGATTTGACAGCTGGCTGGAATTCGTTGATGATTCCATTTCACATGTTTGATTTGACAGCTGGGTAGAATTCGTAGTTGATTCCATTTCACATGTTTGGTCCATCAATTCGGTCGACGACTGATCGATTGCAGAGGCTCCTTTCGAAGTCAATTTTTTTATCTTTGGCAATTCGGTGGACGACTGATCTATTGATTTTAATAACGTGGATTTGTTGAAGTACGAAAATCGTTTTCTTTGCTTAGATTTTTTTCCCCAAGACTCTTTACAGTTTTTTATGGCCGTTAGGTCAATGTCAATTGTACGCTTCCGTTTGACTCTTTGTAACACTTTTCGGATGCCAGCAGTCTGCTGGTGACGCACCTTATAATGTTTCACGATTTTTTTATTTACTTTGGAAAAATCTTTTGTTTTTTTCGGACCATAATTAAGGCGGCCTCTTGGAACTCTTAGTAAGTATCTTTTACCGTGACTTATTATGAGAGTGCGAAGTAGTTTTACAAATCTTGATGGCTTCACCGGGCCTGAACCAATTTGTAATGATTTTTCCTTCATCAATGATTTGACAATGTTCATGTGTGATTCAGCGGACTGGTTGCTACTCCTTTTTATTTCCACCTCGATTTGGTCTGTGTCGTCAGCTGTAAGCTCTTCTGATAGTGGCAATGACGATCTGTTTATACCTTTAGGCAAGGTTATCGATGTCCACAAGGGGATAATACCACCAAACTGCTTCAAAAATTCTGGTAAAATTTTGGCATCGTGAAAACTGTTGGAAGCCACGGTGTCCCGCTCAGGTTCACTTTGACGTTGTTTCGAATCGGCCGGCACGGTGTCCTTATCAGGTTGAATTTTATGTTCTCTCAAATTGGACGGATCGGTGTCCTTGATGTTTTGTCTCTGTTCTTCGTTTAAATCATACGCAACGGTGTCCCGCTCAGGTTCACTTTGATGTTGTTTCGAATCGGCCGGCACGGTGTCCTTATCAGGTTGAATTTTATGTTCTCTCAAATTGGTCGGATCGGTGTCCTTGATGTGTTGTCTTTCCTCTTCCTTTAAATCAAATGCAACGGTGTCGGTGATTTGTTGTAGATCAAAGTAGAAAGAGCTGGACTTGTAGATTGGCAGTTTTAAGATAGATTCATTATATTCGTAGGCCGTGGTACACTCGGACATCTTATCCATGTCGGATTGCAGTAGACGATCGAACTTGTAAGTTTGTTTCACATCGCCATTGAGAATACCGTCAGACGTGCACATTAACACAAGATTTTTTTTTGCATTGTTGAACGTTGGTGACTCGTACTGAGACAACAATATTATTGCCATGTTTCTGTAGATTTCCTTCAACACATTGTATGAACGGCAGAGAATCATCGAACATAAGACTTCTACGATAAACTTTTGCTCGTAAGTTGTCTTCTTGTTGGGATTACTTGATGGGAAAAATTTTCGAACGAATTCCACGAACGTTTTCGTCAAGTGCGTCTTACACATTTCAAGTTTTGTAATTTGTTGTAGAGCACTGTAATCGCTAAGACCGACCGCAAACTTGTAGCACATGTATATGTATTGTTGTATACGTTGGCAGTGGAACCCGTGCAGAACGCCATGGAAGTTGGCGTAGCTAAAGTCTGATATGATCCTGTCCAATGATGGCGATATTGTTGGATGTTCCTTGATGAAACCTGCATTGAAGTCATGCAGAAAGGCACCTACATCAGGAGCGCCATGACATGAGTTGACAGAGTCTGCTACCGGGAACAACACGGCGTGCTTATCAGCTGGATCACCTTTTATTGGTGTTAGCAACGGATAATAAAATACTGGATGTGTCGACGTTTCCGGCCTAACTCTTACAACGTTTCCAGTGGCATCTAGATAGCCAGGGACTTCTTGTCCAGGTTTTTTTCTCCTGTGTTGTTCCGCTAGCACGTTGTATTGAAGTTTGCTATGCATGAACACAGCGAAAGGTGATATTACCTTCTGTATGTATGGATCATCTTTGGTGGCTCGTTGTAATGCCATTAGATCTTCAAAGTCGTCTTTGGCTAAGTCACTTGATTGAAGTAGCTCCGATCTAACTTTTATGATAACTGAATCAGACTTTGACACATTAGCATTACCATTATGGTACTGATCATCATCCATTTCTATAAGCAGATCCCGACTAAGAGTGGCCGGCATTGTGTGTTTCAAACGTTCTTTGCACTCGTCACGGAGAACACCTCGCAATTGACGTGTCAACGGAGGACCATGTTTCACTTCTTCCTGATTATATCTGACCATAAATGACGGATTGTCGTCGTGCACGTATTCGATTTTTTTCAATTGAAAGTGATATAGTCGACATCCCTCATGCTTGCAGTGCCCGCGTAGCGAAATTATTCTCTTGCCGATGTTTTTGTGTGTGAAGATCAGTACGCAATTCCACAAGGAGTCAAATATATCGGCTATTTTGTTTTTGTAGTATGTCCACGCAGCAACGGAGTAGGAACCATCTACGAACACTTTCTGCCATATATCCTTCGGGATGTCGAATCTTTTCCCAGATGATATCCATAAAATGGAACGTTTCTGTAGAAGCCAAACATATGGTCAGGGAATTGTGAATCCAATTGTCTGTCGAATGAATTACCTTTTGGAGAACGTTACCGGTGCTATCGTCTTCTGATTCGTCACCATTTATGTTGTCTGTTCGCTCATCTGATGATCCAGCATTGGTCAACTTCGTAGGGGCTGTCTGCACAGCAGTTTCATGTTTCACTTCAGCGAGTGAATTTGAGTTAGTGGTCGATGAATCATCATCAGAATCGTCTAAACATATAATTTGGTTGTTACAACGCTCTTCTTTGACCTGTGGAGCAAAGAGTACGAAAAAAATTACAAAACGGTCCGACGGACATGCAGCCAAAAGTAGCTTACTTGTTTGATACAGGCATTCGAAATCGCCACAATTTCGGTCAACTTCGTAGGGGCTGTCTGCACAGCAATTTCATGTTTCACTTCAGCGAGAGAATGTGAGTTAGTGGACGATGAAGCTTCATCAGAATCGTCTAAACATATAATTTGGTTGTTACAACGCTCTTCTTTGACCTGTGGAGCAAAGAGTACGAAAAAAATTACAAAACGGTCCGACGGACATGCAGCCAAAAGTAGCTTACTTGTTTGATACAGGCATTCGAAATCGCCACAATTTCGGTCAACTTCGCAGGGGCTGTCTGTACAGCAATTTCATGTTTCACTTCAGCGAGAGAATTTGAGTTAGTGGTCGATGAATCATCATCAGAATCGTCTAAACATATAATTTGGTTGTTACAACGCTCTTCTTTGACCTGTGGAGCAAAGAGTACGAAAATAATTACAAAACGGTCCGACGGACATGCAGCCAAAAGTAGCTTACTTGTTTGATACAGGCATTCGAAATCGCCACAATTTCGGTCAACTTCGCAGGGGCTGTCTGTACAGCAATTTCATGTTTCACTTCAGCGAGAGAATTTGAGTTAGTGGTCGATGAATCATCATCAGAATCGTCTAAACATATAATTTGGTTGTTACAACGCTCTTCTTTGACCTGTGGAGTATTTCGAACATTTCAGACAAAATATTTTAAAAATGTAACAATTTGATGATAGTTCTTGGACGATCATAAACCAACTTCACATTTGTCATTACAGAATAAATGTCACCATATGAAGTTGGTTCACATGAAAATAAGCGCAGTAATTTTATGATAGAATGTACTAAAATATGGGAAAACTTTATTACATTTCTTCTTAGTTTCTAAACATCACTCTCCTATAACTAGCCATCTGGCTGTTGATAGAATAGATATCTAAGCCTTGAATATTTTTCTATCAAGCTAAACATGAAACATAAAGCATAGAAGAAAAAGATAAACTAAAAAATTTTCTCATACTGCGGTAATTTGAATAATAATTCTCTAGAATTCCGAGAAATAAAAAAAAGAAAGAGATTATCTTAGACTTCGGTAGGCAGCAAATTTTATTTCGTTACAAGAAATCACTTCGTCGCTTTTGTGATGGAGATATTCGAACCATGGTACTTAATGAAACATGTTAAGAAATTCGGTATAAGATATGTAGAATGAAGTCAGTTTAAGCATTACATGACGCATATATTGTCTTTAGCATTCAGCGAAGTAACGCAGTCTGGCCTTGAGTACAGTTTTGCTCTTTCAAAAAATAAAAATAAAAATCTCTCGCTGAGTACAGATTATCCGCCAAAAAACCCTAAAGGGTGAAAGTGTGACGCAAGTCCTTGGTTTTACTTACAAAATAACTGATACCGCTGAGGGTTAAATTTTAGAAAATTTTAGAAAAAAATTGCGTCACAAGTGGCAGATAATTCAAGACATATTTTTCTCTATTTGAACTATTTTCCTAAAAGTATTTTCCTCAACATCTAAATATCTAAGTTTGGGGATCGTTGGAGTTAAGGGGGAGAATTCAAAAAGTTGCTGTAAATATGCTCCGCCGTCCTCAAAAAAATGTTGTTTAAACATTTTTGGTAGTGGACTTACTAACGTGCGGGAATGATGTATACTTTTCATAGTTTCTAAATCGCATGAGTCATTGGGCCTTCTTCGAAACGTTTGTCCGAATAGCTGGGCCTTTTGAGTTTTTCCTGAAGGGCTTTTTTGAGTCAGTTCGGCACTGCCTTTCACTAAGGCGAAGGAATAACAGAAACGAAGAATGAAAATTTATAAAACTCAATCCCAATCGCAATACTATAAACTTTTTCATTGGAACTAATTCTCTTTGTGGAGTTTAGTCTATAAATAAATTCAGAATTTTCCATCACAGAATATATACCCGGCGATCATGTTACTAGGACACTATTTAAATTAATACTTCGTCTGCCATTTTCATCTGATTGACGCAAATTCTATTACTCAAACAGGCCCTCAGCATGAAAAGTTGTGGACGGTATATTTTAGACACTTTCGCTTGTCGCCCTAACTTTGTTCGGCTACAACTCGCGAAATTGCCTAAAATATACCGTCCACAACAGATACGTAAATAACTATTGTCCTTGTGTACTGTGTAGCCCTTTGCATTAGCTCAGACATCAAACTCTATTCACATTGTTTGCATCGTAACAATTTGCATTCGATTGACGCAAAAATAAAGTTTCTGGTCATGGTAGGCTAAAAAAATAACAGTCACAGTAAAAGTCCTAATAAAGCGTACGAGACATAAGAAACGCTTTAATATTGCCATTACGTAAGCAATTCGTAAAGACCATGAATAGTTGTGATACTGATACGGATCCAGGACGAAGGTTTTGGTAAATTGTATATCTGAAGAAAACAAAATGCTGCCCGGTAAGCATACTTACAACATATTCGGTTATCGAGTTTGTAACCGGGGCGGGAGTGCGATGAGATTACTGACGACCGGGGACAAACTTGTGGAGGAAAAAATACTGAAAGGAAATGAGCTTACATGAAAATAATAGAAGACTGCCGAATTAAAAATAAATTTGATGTCGTTCCGATGGCATTTGAAGATTTTTTTCGGCGAAAAAATTGGAAAGTATGATCGATATCAACAAAGCCAAAATAAACTGGCTTGGAATGCACGAGATTCACACTGATAAAAACATAACACCGTCCAATATAAGAAAAATGTCTGTTGTTTGCTTTGCGTACACGGAATGTTTATAATGCTCGAAAGCGTGCCACAAATTTTTAATGCCGACAACGTTCACTGATGCTTACCAAAATTGGAGCTGCATTGTCCATCATGAACAAATTACACAGATATCACCATATAATTTCTGTCCCGCAGAAAAAATTGAATAAAAGTGAAAACGAGTTTAACATTTGTTCGGTGTGCGAGTGCTGCTAGTGAAATGGCGTGCCGATGATGTGGCTCGCTAAGACTGTGAGTCGATATATTCGACGTATTCGACGCATAAAACTTTTAGCTCAATTTATTCGATGTTATTGTTGCGTCACAGAATCGAAATTATTTTTGCGTGGTAAAATTGAATTATCTTTGCGAATTAAATTTGCGCGTGGAATTTGTGTTTTATTTTTAATTTCAATTGCTGAAAACAAACGAGGCATTCAAAACGTGTTTCGGTCCTTGTTTTCATGAAGAAATTGTTGCAACTGTCAAATAAAGTTAGAAATTTCTCTATCGAAAATTGCGATTCCTGCATCTGGTCAATGAAAACTAGGACCAAAACACGTTTTCAATACCTAACAGATAAATAAATCGTAAAATCAAGAAACGCCATTTAAGGGGAACATCGAGGCTTGCCGAGATTTCCCCTTAAATGTCAGTAAGTTATTTTACTTGCAGCACCCTGCACACCGTTGACTCTTGCAATAATTTTCATTTTCACAGGGCTTCGCAAGTAATAAATATTATCGTGTAAGCGAAAAATAATTTTCGTTTACACATCCTAGTTGAATAATTATGAGGTGAAAACAAAGCGCGTACATGTAAAAGGTCTTACCTCAATGCAATTGACAATATTTGTAGTCCTCCGCTTCCACATTAAATAGACGCTTTGTGCTCTGAAACAGGATGACAGAGCAAACGGTCGACCAATTTGAAGTCACCGCACTAGACGTTACAGCTATTTTCGACGGAAGCATTACTTTTGTCCAGATCCAAAATCATTTCCAATAAATGTATGATCGATATTTCATGCGGAGCTGCCATAATTCCATGCAACCGAAAGGGCAACAGATTGACTAGATATTGATTCAATGTTGGTTTGTCTGACAAGACAACATCAGACGTATTCCGCAAAGGTTTCCAAATTGTGCTGCGGAGAAGGAATGATGCTTCCTTGTACAAAATGCTACGGAGTAGGTGTGATGATTCCGTGTACGTGATGATAGAGCAACATTTCCGCCTCGTTTTTCGCCCATGTATCACACATTGCAACCTATGTTGCGTAACATATTATTGGTAATTTTAATTTTACCGAATTTACCCAAATTACCGATGAAATTAGATAATTTACTGATTAAATTACGAAACTTACTTTTCGGTCACTTAGGTAATTTAGTTAAATTCGGTAATTCCAATTACCAATAATAGGCCCTGTTGCGTAATCCGTAATCGAGCTACTGTCTCTTAGCAACTTTTTTTCACTTTTAACTCTGTGGTCCACCATTTCACTTTAAATATAATCAATATCAAATTCAACATGGTACACCACACCGATAACACGACAATTACGCGAAAACTGTAAAATTAGAAAGAAATTACCAACTTTTTAGTCTTGACGGATCAGAAAGTTGGTAGGTTTTTTTGGTAGGTTCAAACCTACTAACTTCTTGTCAAACCTACCAACTTTTTACTCTCGACGGATCAGAAAGTTGGTAGGTTTTTTTGGTAGGTTCAAACCTACTAACTTCTTGTCAAACCTACCAACTTTTTACTCTCGACGGATCAGAAAATTGGTTGGTTATTTTGGTAGGTTTTAACCTACCAACTTTTTTTTGCCAAAACTATCAACTTTTTAGTCTCGATCGATCAGAAAAATGGTAGGTTATTTTGGTAGGTTCAAACCTACCAACTTTTTAGTCTCGACGGATCAGAAAGTTGGTATGTATTTTTTGGTAGGTTTAAACCTACCAACTTTTTTGCCAAAACTATCAACTTTTTAGTCTCGATCGATCAGAAAGTTGGTAGGTTCTTTTGGTAGGTTTAAACCTACCAACTTCTTGTCAAACCTACCAACTTTTTTGTCAAACCTACCAACTTTTTGCCAAACCTACCAAGTTTTTAGTCTCGCTCGATCAGAAAGTTGGTAGGTTTTTTTGGTAGGTTCAAACCTACCAACTTTTTGTCAAACCTACCAACTTTCTGTCAAACCTACCAACTTTTTGTCAAACCTACCAACTTTCTGTCAAATCTACCAACTTTTCCCATCGAGCGAGACTAAAAAGTTGGTAGGTTTAAACCTACCAACCAAACCTACCAACTGAAAACTTGGTAAGTTGGACAAAAAAATTGGTAGATTTGACAAATAGTTGGTATGTTTGGAAAAAAGTTGGTAGGTTTAAACCTACCAACTTTTTGTCGGAGGTTCAAATCTACCGACTTTGGAAAACTCGCAAAAATCTTCGTCACGACGACCGGACTATAAAAAAGTTGGTAGGTTTAAAGTTGGTCGATACTTCACTGAGATCATCACTTTGTCCACTTGTAATCTTACTCTGTAAACACAACGTTATCTGTCGTGATACATAAAATGTTTTGATTTAATTTTGTTGTTAATTTTCCTTTGTAGGTTCAATAAAATTAATAGTCCAGTTCGTCGAAGGGAAAATTCATCCACCATGCATAACTCTATTGGCGATTTTCACGATCAGCAAATGTTATTGCTTTGTCCAACGGCCAATTTAATTCGTCTTGAGTGGCGAAACGCATTTCGCCTATTTACTCCGTTGAGAATTTTTTCTGGCTTAACCGATCGCATGATCTAATCCAAGTGCTAAAGTTTAGCAGCTAAACTTAAAGTCCTAAACTGAATGTAAAATAGTATTCGTCATAACTCTACAGCGTAGAGTACATGTCGAAAGTTAGTGATCATGGCCGAGCAGTACGACTTGAAAGATCTTTTCAAATTAAACTGTTTCCGATAAGCATAAGATTTACTCAAGATACAGTAAATTTAAACACTAGACTAAAAATGGTACAAGAAGGTCGTTTCACCGAATACCGATAAGCACCGAAATTTGAAGCAATTTTTCTTTGGAAATTGGAAAACATTGCGAGTGGGTAATAATTCATATCTGCCATTTAAAGGTCATAAAAATTCTTTGTGGTGAATATTTATTTGATGTTTTTATCTTAATCAGAAAAGGCTGATCCGAATTTAGTGAAAAATGGTAATGAATCAACTTGATGTTTGTGTAAATATTTTTTGTGTCACACCAAAAGCAAAGTCTACTGGAAGGTTTCTCTTTGAAGTGCTGCGACAATTGAGATCAAAACATTATTTGTAAACAATACGTTCTGCGGTTACTTATATTCGCACCAATTAACATCAGTTCAAAGACATCAGTTCAAAAACATCGGTTCAAAAGCATCAGTTCAAAATAAAGAAAATTATAAATCGCTTTCAGAGTTAGTCATATAATTTCTTCCGAATTTTTATTTTCAATTCATAAGTCATTGGTGTGTGTACATTTGCTGATCGGTTATCAGTGCAGAAAATGACATTATTTTTGAGTTCATTTACCGTCGCGACAGTAATAAGTTCATTCCCTTCGAGTCTACGGTTCAACGAACTACACTAACGAGACAGGATTATCAGGTGGAAAATAGATGAAAAGAGTACGTCACCATCAGCGAATTATGCATGTTCACTAAATTGATATGTTGAAAATATCGATAAATCGATTGTCTGCGTATAATCGATCCCAACAAAAATCTCTACGAGAAAACGCAGACTTTGAAGTAAAATTTCTAAAATGAATGATATGGCTAGAGTTGACGCTTTCAACTTCGTTACCCAAAAATTAAATTTTACACCCAATTAGTTCAAACAAGCTGGCTTAGTTTTCCACATCACCTGCCAAATATTTTTTACAAAAAAAATGCCCTAAAGTGACTCGCCTGACCTAAACATCTATTCGTTAAAATGATACCCACAACTTCCACTACAACATATCAAAAGTTTTTTTTTTACCCTGCACTGATGCCTTAAAGTGACTCCTCCGACACCAACTTATATTCATTAAAATGATCCACCAATACTCTCTCATAACAACAGATTGCTACAAAGCATCTTTCAGGTCTTTTTAACGTTGCGACAACGAACTATACAGACAACAATGAAGCTGGAATGCCTCACCGTCAAAATTTATTCTTAAAGAGCGCTTTTATTAGTCTTTCATTTGTCAAAACCGCGAGCTTAACCATTTTAACTACAAAGCTGGAATTCCTCAAACTTTAAACTCCTAATTACAAAGGATCAATGCAATTCTTATACTAAACGGTCAGTTACAGCTGAAATGCCTACGAACTTTCTTGTCTAAAAAGAAAAAGAAAACAAAACGTAGAACAAACAGAGCTTTAGTGCTCTTCCCTTACCCAAGGTTCACGTAAAGTGAATGATTTAAAGAAGAGAGAGCTGTTTCGACCTTCGAATACGATGGCGGTCACAGGACAGTACAGAACTGCCCATCTTCAGTTGCTTCCATCGTATTCGTTCACAAGACAGCAGTAAACTTCTCTGTTGAACGAGTAATGAGGTGTTTACGAAAATTTGCCATTTTTTAATGGAAAACACGGAAGTATTAGAAATGCTTTGAAATCCCAGAAGCGCAGCATTAACGCAACACAAGTTAGCAAACCCGTTCGCTCTAACCACCAAAACACAAAACTTCATACAGTGACACGGGTCTCGTTTCACACAGTTAAACGTTCATTCTGTAAACGAATGAACCCAACATTTTAATCGACACACAGTTCGGCTTACCTCCATTTTTCTCCGTTGGTAATTAACACTTAAGTCAGCCTTCGTTCAACGATTAAACAATACACATCCAGTTCAATAAAAATGAAACACAATAAACCCTTTTTTCGAGTATCTGACCGTTTAGTATAAGAATTGCATTGATCCTTTGGAATTAGGAGTTTAATGTTTGAGGAATTCCAGCTTTGTAGTTAAAATGGTTAAGCTCGCGGTTTTGACAAATGAAAGATTAATAAAAGCGCTTTTTAAGAATAAATTTTGAAGGTTGAGGCATTCCAGCTTTATAGTCAAAGTAGTTTAGCTTCTCGTTTTAGTTGGTCTTCATTGTTGTCTGTATAGTTCGTTGCCAAATCGCAACGTTAAAAAGACCTGAAAGATGCTTTGTAGCAATCTGTTGTTATGCAATACTGTCTCTAGCAAAAAAATTCTCAACTCTCTGTGTTAAATATATACCTTTTTTTCTTTGTATTCTACTAACACTATTCTACATTTTGACTGACTACGCTGTAATTTATGTAAATTCCAAAGGCTACTTGATTCTTTCACCACCTTAATAAAAGTAGTTTGCTTGCTAGAGAGAGTATTGAATCCACACAACTTCCCCTACTACATATCCATATGTTTTATATTGTTGTTGGCACGATAAGTTCCTCATGTTACATGCTGTAAAAGGAAGCATAAGTTCATAATATTCCACGTTGTGAAATCAAGCATAAGCTCTTTATGTTCCATTTTGTAAAAGGTAGCATAATTTACTTACGTTACATGTTGCAAATTGGTGCATTAGTTCCTTATGTTGTAAAAGGAAGCATAAGCTACTTATATGTTATTAAGTAAAAGGTGACATAAGTTCCTTATGATACATTTTGTAAAAGGAAGCATAAACTACTTATAATTTACTTTGTAAAGGGAAGCATAGCCTATTTATGGTCCATTTTGTAAAAGGAAGTATAAGCTTCTTATGTTCTCTTTTGTATAAGGAAGCATAAGCTCCTTATGTTCCATGTTGTAAACGGGATCATTTTGTAAAAGGAATCATAAAATATCTCACTTTAAATGATACATATGATTAAATTGAGCTGTTTCCGATACTTGTGAATATTTATATAACATCAAAACGTAAATAGATTTCGTTTTCAATTTGAAATCGTGTGTGAATAGTCTCACAATTTACTATTCGCACTCGTGTGCGAATAGCATCACATTCGCACGCCTTAAGGCCAGTTCATACTCGCATACATTTTTGCGATATATGCGACCATGAACTGGCCTTAAGTTCTAATGGCCTGACTAAGGTTCCTGCAAAGTTTCATGCGGTTTTTCCGAGATCGACCATCGATAGATAGATAGACAGAAACATACAGCATACAGAGTAAGTTGAAAGGTTATGATTGTTTGGAAAAAGTCAATTTGGTGTGTTTAGTATGAAAAGTGACCAATTTCAAAACGATGTATCTCAAAAATTTAAATTTCCTAACAAATGATTTTAATTTTAAGATTTCGTATCTCAAAAGACCGACTCGAAGGCAGTGCCATCACTGATTTTTGCGGCAGTGACGAGAGCGATTTCCGCAATCTATAGGTTTCTTCCAAGGCCATTCAAAATGTCAATCGTCATCCCCAGAGAAGCCAGCACAACCTCACTTTGAAGTTTTAACGAACAAATTTGTTTAAGTTGCTGTTATGTTTGCTTCTGTAGATGACGGTCGGTTGTTTTCGGCCTGTCAAAATTTGTTTTTACCGTACGATGGAAGAGACCTATTGACACACACAGTTTGTTGTTTGGTATAGGTTTCTTGCTGCTGTTAAAATTAATATAAAATCAATATTGCATTTTCGAGGTATAGTGTAGATATGGTGCTTTCAGACGTAACCTCACTTTAGTTTCGTTAAATGTTTCACTCACAGTTCAAATTTTTGTAACGTGGATGGCATTTCAAACGTCCTTGAAGATGGTCTGTAGAGCAATTTTGTGCTCAGAATGTTAATGTGAGCAACTTTCATTAAAAGTTAATGCACTCTATTGTCTAATAAGTTATTTATAGAAGAAAAAAACAGCAAAATAACCTGGCAAAATTGTTCTTTACGAGACAATTTAGCCTTTATCAGTTTTAGACAACTTTACAACGACAAACCAATCGATCTTAATCAAAATTGAAATTTAATTTTTAACTTTTTGATGTGCTCGTTGATCTTTAACGAGCTCCTTTCAACGATAAAAACTGCGCTGGCTATTAAAAGTCCGTAGCTCCACATCTGAAAAGCAAAACCTAAATTTTCCAAAGTTTTTGCTGAATGATGACGAAAGAGCGGTTTGAATCGCTTAACTTTGTCGTAATTGTTGTTTAGCTGCCTCTCCCAGTAATGAAATATGCCACTCTCTTCCGATATTCGAAGTAATTGATTTATGCGATGCAAAAAAGGCGAGCCTCGTCGAGCAAAGTACAACGTCATGTGAGGTACTATACACTCTTCAATTGTGTAAAAAACTGGCAGTCCCTCGACTATGTTAATATTTTCGAAAAACTTTGCTCCCCTCATTCGCGCTACGTACGCGTAATGAATTTCATTCGAATCAACTCGTTGGACGTACTCCATAAAGTTTATGACTTTGAAACGACCTTTAATTGGCGACATGTTCAAAAAGTATTCCGAATAATTGTAGAAGATGTCGCTAACTACTATGTCGTGTTCATTCATTTTCAATAGCTCATCAATTGTTGATATTCGGGCGTCCTTCGTTTTAACCATACTGGTGTACATTAGACCTTCAAATATTGATTTAATGACAAGACAATAAGCCAAACACGAAGCAATGATCAATCTAGATGCCCCCTTCTTCGGCATATGTGGTAACGCTTGGTTTATGTGGAATCCAAACAGATCAAGTAGAAAGATATGCTTGCATGTGTTCCACCGTTGAGACCATCTAATTAAGAACAAGCTCAACCACGTCAGAAATACTACCACAACCATCAACATCCACACAAACGGATCCACTGTTCTGTACATAATGTCGAACGTGTTTCGAATTCGGTTGAACGGCAAAAATATGCAGATATCGTCTCGCCTTACCGTTATGGTTTCTTCTATTCCGGCCTCTATAACTGCATCTATAGAGTAACTCCTACCATTCAAAGTTAGATCCGCCACCGTCATGTCCTCGATTTTTGAATCTTTCGTGAACGGATTCTTTAGAACCAGTGTAGCATTCATTGCCGATGATATTAGATCAGGAAGGAAAGCATCGTAGTTGAAATTTATCATTTTGGATCCTTGAAAACGGGTCAATGTTGAAACCAGGTCCTTGTACATGACCATGTTGATGGGATTGCCGAAAATGTTTGAAGTTTTTTCAACGAACAGGTCGTCCTTTTTGTAGACGTCGTTCGGTATTCGGATAGTTTCATTCTTGAACGGATTATATGTGATAACGCTTGGCTCCAGATTATCGTTTTCCATAGCCACTAAGACGGCGTTCAGTATGTTGTAGTTCATGTACATTAGTTTGAGCAGATCCTCGTGATCGACCGATAGTTTCAGTTCAGAGACGATCAAGTAGAATAAATTGAAAATATGTTTCTGTCTAATGCGAAACAACATTTGAAACTCCGACCCTCTGAATTCCAATTCTCTCACCAGTAATATTAACAAACGGGCTCCGCCACTTGTGCTTGGTGAAATACTTTTGTCACCCCTTTTATATCTGAAATAGAATAATGGAAATTTTCTATTGTGGCAGCAATTTCTGGATACCGAAACTAACGCAATAATTTTCATCGACGGATAGCCACAGCCCGAACTTTCGCCAATAATGCCGTCAAGGATTCGACCTTCGAACCGCTTGTCAAAGTATATGTTCGCAAACTTCATGTCAGTTGAGCATATGACTGTTGACAAGTAATTGGTCATTTTGTCCTGGTTCGGGTTTACTTGCAATTCAAAGTTATTATGATTCAAAGTTGATACAGTTGTGAACAGAAATAGTTTTCCATACAAAAGCGTAACAATTTTATATTTAGGTGTCATGCTTAGCACAGCCATAGCGACACTAACTGTAATCAGTGTTGACTTTAATTGCTCCGGGGAAATAACAAAAAAGTATTATGTTCCTAAGGCATGGTACAAGGAAATGCGGGAAATCACAGTTTTGGACGGATTGAATGAATAGAAATCAAATTCTATGTAACACGTAGCAATGAAAGTATAAACCAGGTACGGTATGTCTGTATAAATCGGAGGAAATAGAGTGTTTTACTTCGAACATTTTGCACAGTTTTAGCTGTGGTACGCAGGTCAAGTTAGTACAGTTGATCTATGGGACACAATAGAATTTCGAGACACTTGTGTTAGTGTTATAACAAAGTATCATTGTTTATGCAATCTTCTTTTTTGATTTTTTGACGAATATTTTTTTTGAGTTGTAATAATATTTAAAGTTCTACAGTGAAGAACTATGGATTCCCGCAGCTCCGAGTGGATTTGATTTGGATTAGAAGTGTCGATAAAATAACAAAGAAATTTGAATTAACTCTGGTCATATTTCATTGTAGTAGATTTAAATAATTAATCTGGACGCAATTACATAACGCATACAGCTACGCTGGGCACTAATACGTTTAATGTGACATATTAAAAGCATGAGCAAAACGTATGTTTCAAGGTCATTTGGAAATGTCAAATTCCATCCACATAAAGCAACTTAACCTCAACTTTCGGGTTGACGAAAATTTAGACGAAAAGAAATTTGTTGACGTTTAGGTTATGTTCATCTCTTGGAAACAAAGGATCAACAGATCTGTGTTTCGAGATCTTAAATGATCGTCTCAAACTGATAAATCTATATGTTCATCTCTGTGGATGAAATCATTGCAATTAACCAAGTACCATAACAGATTTTTTTAACGGATATTTAGCCTCTCTAGTATGATCTGCCAATTTGGAACACACCAATGCTTACTGAATAATAAAAGTCAATCCTTTGAAACCAGCATTGTCTGTTCAATGATCTCATCTGTTTAAGGAATCGTGAGCATTTCAGTTAACAGTGAATTCACATTACTACTCAGGGTAATGGGTCTTGATCCTACCGATTTTATCCTTTTAACGATAAACGGGTAACGAAAAATTCATTATGTCAATAGGAATCTAGCAATCTTACTACATTTATTAAAAATGCAACGCAGCGCAGTCTTTGCAATTTACATGTAAAATTAGAAATCATTCAACAGTGTTCTACAAACAAACGAATAAGATGGTACAGTCTATGACATTTCAAATGTCTCACTGTCAAATTTTTCTGAGAATTTCATTGTGTCATTGCGAATTCACAATGGCATTCTTTGAAAAAAAAATTACAGTGAGACATTTAAAATGTTAAAGCCTGTATTTTGACAGCGTAAAAACGAATCCTATCAAACAAATCCTCTACAAAATGAGTACATAAACTTTCGTATCATGCTTAAGTACTGATATATTACTTGGAATCTCCTGCGCCGAATTACAGTTTAGGCAACAATCTCGGATTTGGGTGTTACAGGTTGAGATCGATATGAGAGTACAAAAATAATCGGGGTGCGGAAGCCTGGAAACGGATTTTCATAAACTTTTCTATCGCTATTTGGTATAATTGTACGTTTCGCGAATATGATGTCCTCCTCCTCCTGTGAACAGCTACTGTGTAAGCCATACTAGAATAGTAGATTACGTTGGATGCTGTGAAAGTAATTCATTACACAAGGATACAATTTTGTTCTGCAAAAATTCTATACAAATTCAGTATCTGAGTAAACAAAAACCAACAAAATAAATCTGTTTTTGCGATTTACGAAAATCGGATCACACGCTACATCTCTACTAAAAAATTGATTCCGAAAACAGCACTCGTGTCACATTAGTAATGTTGCAACAGTAGTTACTATTGCGTTGGTGACATGTTGGCATTGAATTGTTTTTCGCAGTTTGTATAGACGAAGCCCACAGCACTGAATTAGAAAGTAAGTGTTAGCAGTGCGAGGACGCATTGTTCTATTTGATTTTTTTTGTAGTATAAGCAAAAGCACTTACTGTGGATTTACATAGCAACGTAAAAGTGACAGATGCAAAAATTTTCTCATACGGCAACTCGAAATTTCATTCATAATTTTAATTTTATGAATGAAATTTCGGGTTGCAGTATTTAAAAAACATTGCATCTGTCACTTTTACGTTGCTATGTAAATCCACGGTTAGTGTAAGTGAAAAATACCTTGAAATAAGTTCCTTCAAAACATCAAAATTATTGTTACAATAAATATGGCCGACATTTTCAATGCTGTGTAGAGCACTGCGCCGTTCAGCCGATGGACAGTTGGCGGCTAAAACGTAGCCGACACCCTTCGGCGGCCGGCTAGTATGATATTTATGGCGGCTAGCCGGCTCAGCCAGCTGAATAACATAATTAAAATACAGTAGAAGAATAGTGAACACCGTTAGGTTTACTGATTTGGGACTAGTTTTGGATTTCAAATGATTCCACAAAATTTGTTCAACCAATAATTTCATATTCGGAATTTTTGGTAGGCACGCGATCGCCAGCTGAAATGAAATTAATCTAGGTCCTCTTTTGTTAAAAACATTTTGTGTGGAATCATTTGGAATCCACAATGAGTCCCAAATCAAAATACCTGACGATGTTCACTTTTGTTCTCCTGTATTGCTACAATCGAATCAAATCTCATAGAAGTACGCAAGTCAGAATTTAGTTACAGAGATATTTGTTTCGTATGGATTAGGCGAAACAGCTTCCATTCAAAAAAGGAATCAAACATTCAACAAAGGCTTTAGCTGTTTAAGCTGATCTCACTCGTACTACAACTACAACACGCGCACGTTTTACCATTTCACATGTAGTACATTCATGACTTTATTGTACGCCCTCTACCAGTCGACAGGTGCGTACACAATTTTGTAAGCCAACGAAAAAAATTGCTGCAAAATTCTCTTAAACTGTATTAAAACCAAAACTTTCACAAGCCATCTTCCGACGCCGATTTTTAACACAGTTGAGGCGGCTGAGAGGGGTATCGGCGGCAGTTCCGGTCGATGTGCTTTTTCGGCGGCGGCCTCGGCGTGGCTGAACGGCGCATTGCTCTAATGCTGTGTGTTGCAAATAATTATAAAAGTTTGTTGGAATCAGATTGCTTGCGTAACACTTTTGTCTCGAATAACTGTTCGTCATCAATATATTTACCAAAAAATGTTATTGAAGCGACACTTTTTGCATTCTTTTTTGGTTGATGCGTTCAACAAAAAATTTAAAATGCAATCGAGGCAAATTTGAAAGAACTGTCAACGTGAAATAAACCGTAAATATCACTAGTGGTGATGGATCATTTTCGCAGGGGGTAACAGCCGTGTAATAGTCAATTTTCGCATGGGGCAGGCAATAAAAGCACTTTTCGATCTGTCAAAGTATCATTTTATCATTTTTTGTTTGCAGCTTAGTTGCTTTACAATAAAATCTTCCTAAGTGAAATGCTTTCAAGACATTTGTAGACCGTTCTGTGGTCAGTTTCAACCAGAATACAGAAAGTTACAATAATTTTGAGCTGAGAAGAAATGGATAAACATTTATAAAAGTTTCTAAAAGCTTTAATATTTTATTTTTTCAATGATAAGAATTCATGCGCGTTAGAGATATACTTTTAGTATCCATCCAACCTAATTTTCAGTCAACACTTGGTAACTGTAGACCACTCCATTTTTGTTGAAGGAATATTCAGGCACTATGACACGGCGTAACTGCATCAAAGTTAATTTGTTTATCGTATTTTGCGTATATGATAATTTCGGTACATAATCACCTGAAGCACCACAATCTTCAGGTGATTATGTCCCGAAATTATCAGAAATCTTCAGGTGATTATGTCCCGAAATTATCAGATTTTATTGATGAATTGGCGAAAATGTCGTCAGCTTATATTAAGTCGAAACTCAATATCATCTCCGATCTTAATATTTCATGACGTAATAGTATTTTCTGCAATTGCGCTGCAAAAACTGATTTTTTTCATGCATGATTTGGGTGGCGATCGAAGGGTCTTTTCTCCGTTTGTCTATATTTTAGTTTTTCGTCACTAGTGGTGAAATGGACTTACTTTTCACCACTCTATCTGAACCACTCTGCCTCAACAAAATTTCGAGCCACCGACACCAAAACCCAATGCTTATCGAGCAACACCTCTAAACATTCGGCTATTGAGGTATATAATCGGAGTGGACCAATTTTTGAAGCGAACATAAATACAGTATACTTGATCGTTCATACAATATTTCGTTCATACAGCAGAATATATGGTAAAGGGACCACTTTTCGTAACTAGTTGCATAAATTACTATTTCGAGCGTTAGTGCAGTGACGAAAAAACGATAAGCGTCGAATTATGATCCTAAGGCACAAAAAGAAACCTTTAGTTCTCCTTGAGAAATTCATTAATTGAGAAAATGATCCTCAATAGGACCGAGAAAATCGTCACGTCACTTATCATTTACCTGAACAAAAACTTAAAACTGAAAAGTTGGAAGAATGAGACCAATATTGTCAACTCTATGTGACGAAAAGGGTCTAGAACTTAAAAGTTAAAGCTCCAGAAAACCGGTGGTTCCGGTAATTTTATAGTTTTCCGGAAGCACTGCGCACAAAAGCCGCTAACTTCTCACTACGACCTGCCGATCGGGGATGACATGAGTTTCTTCTATAGTTTATGCAGTTTTCGCAAATTCGTTTTTGTGTACCTTTTTCCAATGTCCATTCGCTTCTAAATTGTCCATGTATGGTTCCAATTTTCCGACATATTCTTCTACGTAGGACAAATATTCTTCTCGCATTACAATGAACACCGTTCCGCCTGTTGATGTTATTGATAAATAGTTAATTTGACCACCGAGTGATAAATGCTTTTTTAGGCACCAGATGCAAATCGTGCGCCTGAAAAAGCATTCATCACCGAGTTGCATGCAACACTTTTCTCAAAAATGCCAACGAAAGTTTTATTTTTCGTCACTAACTAGAGAAAATGGTCATTGTCGATATCATTTCGCCATCATGTAATTCAGTAGTAATGCGTCCGCCATTCCGCCATATACTAACTACAGTTTTGTGATACCAACCTGGTTTAACGATACGAATCATTTCATTGACAGCTCCCACAGGAATATGCCCTTCACCCATTCCTCCAGCAATTACCAAAGAGTCATACGTATCTATTAATGATGTTTTTAAAGCCGCGAATTGTAGTCTTAACAAAGCAATTAACCGAACAACAATTTCATCTTACTACTAGGAATGGAGTCGATTTCATCAAAACCAATCGGAACTTCGAAAGTATCTTGGTAAATTCCACGGCCATTCAGGACATTCAGCATACCACCAGAAGGCTCCAAGGCATCCAAAAGTCTGTATGTAATTAAACACAACAGGTAAGTGTTCATTGTAAGAAAACCCGATCCGACGCGCTGTGTCTTGTCTAATTGAGAATAGTCATACCTGAAGCCTTTGTTGTACAGTTCATGTCCTACTCGTCCCGTGCCGGCTGCTACATCTATAATTCTCACGTTTTGTCTTACATCTGGAATATAATAGTCTG
Source organism: Bradysia coprophila (assembly GCF_014529535.1). Classification (NCBI taxonomy): domain Eukaryota; kingdom Metazoa; phylum Arthropoda; class Insecta; order Diptera; family Sciaridae; genus Bradysia; species Bradysia coprophila. The sequence continues at coordinate 1,141,574 of NW_023503325.1, read as the reverse complement.
CCAAGGCGTCTGCTGCGATCTGTGGTCCATTGTATCTGCAGTGCAGTAAAGTGAGTCGTTGTGAAAAGAGAGTTGATGATGTTGCAATATATCTAATCTATGAGAGATAAACTGCGTAAGTGTGTGAAGCCCTAAAATTAGATTTTATCAGCTCAGATACGAAAGTAAAACACGTTGCCATAAATATACTTCTTTGGGCACACGATATGTATTGTCAGACTTGGCCTGTGTCAACCCGTAAAAATCTACATGTCTAATGCCTTTATAGTTATTTCTGCAACACAAATCATACCCGAGGCGAAGCCGAGACCAGTCTTTATTCACGGATCCCCCAAAAACCTTTAACAGGAATAGGTGACGCAGTTTCAACAGTTTATCTTCCAAAACACCTGATATCCCCCAAAAACCTTTACAGTAATAGGTGACACAGTTCCGGATGTGAACTTTCAAAACACTTGATATCGGTTTTGGTGACGCAAGAAATTTCAAACAAAAAAGTTTACAAAGATAATTTTCCTAAAAAAAATCTGCAAATCGGCAGATGTTGAGGAAATTACTCTTAGGAAAATATGAAAATAAACGAGTCCTACAAGAACAACATTCATAAAGAAGAAAGCCGAATCGTCTGCCACCTGGCGAATTCTGGCAAGGCTGTATACTTTGGGGAGGTCACGCAGATACAGATACGCGGGTTATACACCACAGTTGATGATAAAATGGCCGATTTCATACAAAAATTCACAAACTCTGATGATTCTCGTCGTCTTGATGATGTGGTGAATTTTGTTTACATGTAAAATCATCAGAAGTGGTGAGCGTTTCCGCTTATCTAATAAAATGGCGGTCTGCGTGACCTCCTCAAAGTATACAGCCTTGAGAATTCGAACCCCCGACACGAAAACGTTTTTGAATATAATAAAGCCATTTGGCTATAGAGTCACACAATTGTACCGAACGTATTGTTGAATCATCTAAGCATTGACTACTTCATTTCATTCAACCTGTCTCTTTACATCACATTACCATGTGTATTATCATGCAGTCTTCTTGATCGTTAAAATCAATTTCCGTATACACATGAATTTTGGTGCAAAATGTAGAACATTGGAAGGGTGATTTGCCCCAAAATTTCGAAAAGTGTTGTATGTCGGCTTCGCCTTGGGTAGACAATCGACGTCTAGTGCGAAAAATACCTGCATACCTACCTTGGTAGATAAAAAACTAGTCCACCCAGTCCAAAAATTGGGCTTTTAAATGATAGACTCGGCAGTCCTATATAAGTCTACTACGCATGCGAAAAAAATAAAATAAACATTTGTTTATTTAAAGTACCTTCCTGGGCACAAATCTTCATCATAATTATTAGCCCATTCACTGTACGCTACTACCATCTCATCATGTGAAATTCCTTTCTTATGAGCTTTGTAATTAGCCTTGTAGGCGCCACTATCCTGTTCAGCTACATAAGCAAATCCCTCCATTTGAACTCCACTGACTCCATTATTGGTTGACATTTTTTGGGGGGCTGGAACAACATTTCAAGAAAGAAATTTGTTCATTTCTTAATAACTAGAATTAGTATCACAAACGAAGTTAGTATTTTACTGGTAATATATTTAAATGTCCTCACACAGTCGGATTATGTGTGCTCACATCCTAATGAACATGACTTCTAACAGACTCAAATCCACTGATCAATGGAACATATAACTCTTCTCAATTTTAGTCAAAGTCAAAAATCAACCCGGTTTAGACTGATAATCGAGTGGTCCATGTTCACTCACACCGCCAGATACATGGGCGTAAAGTAATTTATTTTTTTCCCAAATTTCAATTCAGTTTCACCCAAACTTTTGTGAATTTTTCGAAGACAAGTTTCATTTTTGTATTAATTCGCTAAATCTTCACATTAGACTATGGACGTATATTTGATACCATATACCGCTGCCTGGTGAGATGTGGAAAAGGTTAATACGTTTTATGCAATATGTTACCATTTGCATCGCAGAAAGTCCCGCACCATCGAAACAGTGGTATGTGCTTGGCGGTGTTTGTTCTGGAAATGTATTCAGCGTATGGCTGGATACAAACCAAAAAGTGGATATGTTATGAACCTCCGCATGCACTCGGTGAAAAGTTCGTAAACATTTCAAAGAATTTGTAATGATTACAGACTCTAGTTTGTCATTATAAGAAGAAACACAACCGAAATCGAAGAATTGGTAATAATTACTAAACTTTAATTAAATTTACCAACAAGAATGGTACCAGACACAAAGACGCACAGTAATCAAAATTAGTAAAAGTAACAATAGACAACGCGTTTAAAACGGTGATGGCATCACAGAGCTTACAATTAGCCGTCACTAGGAAACTAAATATTTTCCCCGGAAAAGCACATGCATTCAAATAAACGCGGTCGAAAGTTGTTAAGAATTTCATGTGACTTATAATCAATTTTACTTCTGTTGGCAACACTTACGATTTTCTACAGTAGTTTGCCGCTTGATAGGCGAAAATGCAAAAAAATTGAAGAAAAAATTGATTTCGGTACTCCTTATTACAAGGAGTTTTATCTGCAAGCCTAATTGACGTTTTGTTAATTTACACTAAACGTACCGCATTCGTTTATCTTTATTTCTTCGTTCCACTCGTTCCATATGCATTTCTATGTGTTAGATTTGTGGACCAAACAAATATTTACAAATATTTTGAACGTAAAAGTTATAATGCGGTGTGTTTAAATCATAGCACTCATAATAGTATTTTTCGTACCAAGACAGGAAATGATGATTCTCTCGCTTCGCTCGTAAGGAAAACTTAGGACTGGTGCTGAAAAAATCCATTTCCTGTCGAGGTACGAACAACGTTTTGTGCATCGGACAACTGAAATAGACAAAACACATCAATTTACTTGAAAACATACACACTTCACATTCACCATATTAAATTTAATCAATCGTATAGTCATAGAAAAATTCATGTAATTCTTTTCCCGCACTATCGTAAAGAAATGAAGTTTTTTCCCGCACGATATATAGTTCGGGAAAAACTGACATTTCTTAATGAAAAATCATGGCAAAATAGGTCGTATTTCAGTTGTGGGATGCACAAATCATTTTTCCAACTTCAAAAAGCCTACAAATTTTCAAATATTCATGCATGTGTTGTGTATTTTTGTTTACACCAAGAAATCATGACTCCGATCTTTACGAGAAAATGCAAGGCCTGATTGCATAGGCCTCTGAATATTACTTATGTTCATACGTTTGTTGATTATTCATTCACCAACTAAAACAGTGCTGATTTCGTAAACTAAAGTTTACAGTGTAAATACTATTCTTAGCTCAATTTGCAAATATTTACCGTCGCAGCTTTCTCTAAAAGTTGACTATTCTCTTCCGTACAAGACCACAAATGCGAAATTGTTCGAATGGTCAACAATTTGGGAAACACAAAGATATTGTGGTATTTGTTCGAAATGCCCAAAATGCGACAATATATTTCTTTTGCTCTCTCTCTCTCTCTCTCTCTCTTTTAAATCTGACAAATGGGCGCAATATTTTTTGTGTAGATATATGGTCGCATTTTCTGCGACTAATAAGACGTTGATACGAGATTCTATAGTTTCCCGTGTGAAAAAAAGGACGCATAGAAGCCGTGGCTTTCACTGAGGTTGTGAAGAAATTTTGTTTGACAAATGACACTGTGAATTCATTTTTTTTTACACGGGTTCGTAATAGTCAAAAAATATTCAAGCATGAAGATAGATAAGACGTTGTACATTACCAGTGTAGCTTACAAAGTGAGCAATTATTTAATATTGCGTTTATTTCCAGTATCATGTACTTTTCGCAGTCATAAGCTAAGAGCTTGCTTGGCTAAATATCATCAGATAATGTATCAGTTGGAATCAAAATTCGGTCCTTTCCACCTTTCAAAGTGACGTTTTAAATGTCAAACGAAAATAAATATGCGAAATGGTCGGAAAATCTCTTATTTTTCCGTAATTCTAATAGAGAAACAGAAAAGGAAAATTTTCGTTGACGTTTTAAACGTCACTTTGACAGATGGAAAAGTTAAACTTTGATTCCAACAGACACAATTGTAAAAATACATCCAACATCCATGACCAAAAAATAGAAATGGTAATTTTAGAATGAGCTCGCTAGCTGTGTATTTCAATTGCACTGAAAAATCGATGACTCGAGAAACGATGACTTTGAAGAAGCGGTGATTATTCAGAATATCAACGTTTTTTTTAACATTTTGAAGAAATTTTAAAAAGGCAAGAAGAACTGACAGCTTTCTGAAGAAAAGGTGAGTTCTTGAAGAATCGTCGACTACTCACCTCTTTTTAAGGACCTCGCCGTGTCTTCAGAAAGTCGTCGTTTCTCGTGTTGTCGACTTTTCAGTGCAAATCATTCTGTCCATTTACTGTAATCACACCATTATCTCTTGCTTGCGAAATTAAAATAAATAGGTCAAGTGCTAAGACAGATTCTGTTATAGAGATTATAGAAGTTTTAGACTATGTTTAGATGACAGTATAACCTTTTAGTAGATTGGCCGCTATTATACGTATGGAGTGGATGATTAAATCAATGTAAATATCTTTAACACTGCTCTCTTGACACCGTTTTTCCTTCGCTCATGCGTCATGTTATGTCAAGTTTGTTATGGTTTTGGTCCAACGTTCATCTATCATTCTCGAAATGGTTATTGTTCGAAATATCAAAATCCTTTCCTTGAGTGGTATTGGTTCCAACTCTACTTTGTCACTCAAAACCTTATAAAGGTTTGTCAACCATTGCGGAATTACCCGAATTTCACACACTTGATCGTCTTCAGTCTTAGGTGTTTTTACAAGAGTCGAGAGTCACTTCTCGAGAGCGTGTGATTTTCTGCACTTTAACACTTGCAATAAACAAAACAAGGCCTAGTTATGAATTTAAAAAGTTTACAAATCAATATATACAATCAGAACTCTCGGTTGATTCTCTTTTGTGTGCCATGAAGTAGTAGTTTGTCTTAATCGATTGGTCGTACAGTTTCTTCCTTCAAGAAATTGAAGATGTCTTTGAGTTGTGAGCGTTTGATTTGTCCTTGATTCAGGAACTCATGACCAAGGCTATGTCTTCTGCGGTTGATAAGGACAAGAAGTCAGGAGGTGTATTTGTGTTTCGTCATCTTTATCACAAATCGTGCATATTTTGGTTTGTGATAGACCGAGCCTTTAAATATGCTCGTTTAGGTCACAATGTTTAGTGATGCTACCTATTAAGAACCGTATACCCTTTCTAGATTTGTTCAAATGAAGTTGGTAATTTGGCCCTGGTCTTCTCTAGAAAGGCACACAATACAATTTCTCGGTATTAAACTTTATTTTTATAACCAAACAATGTGGGCCCAACTTAAAAACAATTCATTTAGCAAATGTATCTCCATGCTAAAAATAATGAGCTGAGCACTCCAAATGTCTATGGATGTGTTTGGATGAGTTATTCCGCTTAATAAAACACCCGACGTTTCGATTTAAATAAAAAAATTTATTCGATAGGTCTGTTCCGAAGCCATACGAATTGTCAAATTGCATCTATAGAGATATAACATCATCAATATTTACATGAAAATAGATCTCTGTGGATGAAATCGTGTTCGTTCGGCCAGTGAAAATTCGTGCTTACAGTTACCTACAAACCTATTGTAGAAACGTGTTACTTTCAATCCTATTGTCAATCCACTGACAGAATAATTATGTTTACTTTACCGATTACACCTGGTTCGCCTTAGTATGGTCGAAAACAGTATTAAGCTAAAGAACTACAAAACGGACTTCCCGACCCTTTTTCTATAGAAGCGATTAATCTAAGCCATTCACGCAATGAGCATGAAAACTATTTTTGCATAACGAGAAGATTCCATCAAAAGCTTTGTTATCTGCGAAAGTATCTATGACATTTGTGTACAAGTTAGAAATAAAAAGAACTCAAAAATAAACTTGAAACTTTATGTTAAGTTCCATTCCACTTAAAAAAAAGCAAGAATTGAAAAAATTCAATTTTGTTTATCACACGGAGTACTTTTTTGGTTAAGTAGAAATTAAGCGTTAACGTCATAAAGACTCTTGGACCCATCGATGCCATCGATATAATATAGGGTAGATAAGTAATGTCAAAGCAACTCTATGCGGAAAGATCACATGGATGTATGTGTAACGTAACTTACGTTTTGAGAAAGCGCGTGAAATACTATCATACAAATATTTGAAAATAATTGAAACTCTGCATTTCTCAATTTCCTTTTTCCTTTCGTTTTGTGTTGTGATTCGTATTTTTTACACTTGCTCTAATTCCGAAATTTCGTTCTTCGCGTCTCATTATCTACAGTATATTATATTATATCAATGCTTGGACCATTAAAGGCGTCAATTATTATGGTCCAAGAGTCTCTATGACATGCTTAATCGTCTCTTACCAAAAAAGTATTCCGTGTGAGTGCGCTAAAAATTTAAATATTTACAACTGACAGTTGGACAAAATAACGCTGACGTCATATAATAAATGTCAAAAACTAAGGCAAGGGCTAATAATCCGTCGTGGCAAAATAACAATCTCCAAAGATTAATGTATTTCACTTCCGAAACGAAAATTTAATTTCTGCATGAAAGCTAAAAACTGTCAATTTTTAAGAAAAAACGATTAATGAAATAGGTCTGTTCCAAGGCCATACGAATTGTCAAATTTCATCCATAGACAACATAACCTAAACAATTTCTCATGCAAAATGAGCTGCCGAAATTAGCGCGAAGCAGCTTCAATAGGTTTGTTCCAAGGCTGTATGAATTGTCAAATTTGATCCATAGAACCATAACCTCAATAATATTTGTGTGTAAATCACGTAGGCGACGTTGCCATATTTGTATGAAACATCTCGTAGACGACGTTGCTATGGATCAAATCATCGTGGTTTGGGTTGTCAAAGTTCGTGTTTACAGCTATTTGGATTTGGAACAAACCTATAGTTACGTAAAATTTTTTGAAAGCTGTCACTATAAGTATACGGCGCCTCAAAATTTCAGCAAAACGCAAAGGTCATGCGTCTATGGATGAAATCGTAGTGGTTCGGGTTTTGTATACAAAATCGAGGGACTGTAAACAGCTTTAAATTCATATGTCCTACAAAAAATATCGGTCAACTGCTTTGAATTCTTGTTATTTCCACTGATTTTTTATCAAGTCCGCCGCTTTTTCAGCGAACATGATGATAGGACCGATAGGATTACCGTTAATCGGCGATGGCATTATGGCCGCATCAACAACTCGTAAATTATTTACACCGTGAACTTTGAATTTCGGATCTATAACGGTGGTTGGATCATCAGACGGACCCATTTTACACGTTCCCGCGTGATGGTTTTCCTCTTCAGTGTAATGTTTGATTCTACATCGCCAGTAGCAGTCCGAATCTTTTTGCAATGAATCACAATTTTCGTATTCGCCTACGTCGAACTGAATAACGGAATTTTTCATGGTCGGCGAGCTCATAAGTCGTTTTAGTATCTTAATGACATCAACTAGAGCGTCGATTTCATTTTCGTCGCATAAATAGTTCGGATCTATCGTTGGTTTGTCAAAGGGATCAGGCGACCTTAATTTGAGAGTTCCCCGACATTTGCTGAGAAGATAAACAGGACGTAGAGCTATTTCACTGACATTCTGACCTCGTTTAAATTTCCCACATTCATCGGCATATTCGTCGATGAAAATCTGTACATCTGGAATATTTTCCTTGGCGTATTTGCTCTCTACGAAGCCACTAATTTGAGTTAATGTGGTACTGGAAAAGGGACCTGTACGGTTGGTAACATATTCGTAAAATTCTTCTAGTGTAAATGCAGACTCCGGTTTTTCTCTCATTCTTACAGTGATAGCAACCCCGTAGTGAACATGAAGATTGTGCCCTACTGGTAGATCTTTGACGACTGGTATGTTGTGCTTTTCAAGATCTTGTTTGGGTCCGACACCAGATAGAAGGAGCAATTGAGGTGAGCCGACAACGCCGCCTGCTACGATGATTTCTTTGCGTGCTGTAAATTTTCGTATGTTACCGTATCTGTCGCGGAACACAATTCCAGTGGCTTGGTTTCCCTTCTTGTTAAAGTTTATTTTGATGACATGTGATTCGAGCAACACGCGTAGGTTTTTTCGCTTCAATGCAGGCCGTACGTACATTCGGTTGGGACTGGCGCGGACGCTATCTTTTATCATTACAGATGCTTGAAAAAACCCAGTTTGATGTTTGCCGTTAACGTCGCGTACACTGTAACCGATCTCTTTAGCCGCTTCGAAGAAGTTTGTGCCCAACTTAGGGAAGTGGGAAAATGTGCCAACTGTCATTGGTCCACTGAAACCGTGAAACTCGGGTTCGATACTAGACGGAGGTTGCGTATTGTTTTCAGATTTTTTGAAATACTCCAAAACTTCTGTATAACTCCATCCATCGTTTCCGGCAGCATTCCATGCGTTGTAAATTTGTGGGCTGCCTCTGGTATACATCATCCCTGTAGGATTTGCTTTAATCTATCACTTTTCTGAAAATTTATTTCATTTTACCGCTCATGCAAGCTGTGCCGCACAACATTTTCCCCCTTGGCCAATTACAAATGCCACCACTCGATAAACAAGCGTTTCTCTGCGGAACAGTTTCATACTTCCAGTCAAGCTCAGTGTCCGACGCTGTAAAGAAAAACATCGGAATCGATGGAGCTATTGGTTCCTCTGGACCGGCCTCAATCAGCAAAACTTTGTGCGTCGGATTTTCACTAATTCTTCCTGCCAAAACCGAGCCTGTTTCGAATATTGTTGTTGCATGAACAAATTAATCAAATAATAAGACTTTATTTGACCCGCTGATCCGCCTCCTACAATAATGAAATCGTAGTTTTTGTCATCGAATTCTTCTGCATCTGGTGATTTGGGCGGTACGACACGACGGTTCGGATCCGTGATAGAGCACATACATTTTATTACCATTTCAATAAGCGACATGAACACAAAAGTATGGTACCCCAGAGCAGGTTGGCATACGTTTGGTAGTATGGATGTGTGTTCCACCGAACCGTTGAAACAATCCATCGGAAATCACTTCGAACAATAATGTTGGACGTTTTACAAAAGTTCCGAATGTGTGCAGGAGGTCGACGTGAACACCGAATCGGTAATTTATTGTGAACGATAAATGTACGTGTTAGTGGTATAGACACAATGGAAGGAGTCAATAACCCCATATCACACAAAGTAAAACACTCAACGCCCATTTCTTAAGTATAACGTAGCGTATGTATTTTTGCTGATTAAATAATTAATTGATAATTATTCGCTTCAACTATTTATGCATATGTGCTCAATGTGCACTGTTCATGAATGGGTGATATATCATTTAGTTAACAACATACTTTGACGACTAAACTTTATTTCGGTTGACGTACCCAAGGAAAATATAGTCTGGAGGTAATGTATGGCATTACCTCCACACTATATCTACCTTGGACTTACCCACATATTTGATATTGTAAAGAATGTAAGTCATATAGCGAATAGGACAAGTTTAGTGTTTTTAGAATGGTAAGACCTCAAACTCAAATTAGAAACTTCCATCAATTCTCCACAGATTCTCAATTCTCCAATAATTTTTTTTTTTTTTGCCAAGTTAACGAGGCAGGAGCGCTTGTTTGACTAGGGACCTGAATAATCTAGTAGCCCTTGATATTTTGCGAATAAAAATTTTCAATTTATGTCACTGTTCATTTGAGTTCATTTTCATACAGTGTATTAGGTCCCTTATTTGACGTTTCGAAAATGAACCGCTCCTGCCTGGTTTATTTCACTCTGCCGTGCTTTCAATAAGTTGTCTTTGCATAAAATTGTCAATTCATTGTTGAAACAAGAATCCCGCATGTGATAAAGAAACATCTCCTGTAAAAAGTGCACTGAGTCATTTTGGGTTTCTTTTCCTTTGACAAATTCATTTTTCGTGAGGATGTGGTACATTTCGTACCCAGGACTAAAAGTCTTTTTTAGCGTTTGAGAAGTTTCCAGACAGAGCCGAAGACGAGGTCTGGAATCGAATACGCTAAAGAAAGTCTTTTAGTCGAAAGTACGAATAGTATTTTTTATATTGGACAGAGAAAAAGTGCGACGAAGTCGCACTTTTCGGGTTCTAGGTATGAAAAAGACTTTTCGCCTAACTGACTGAATGACATTACCAACGAACAATTACATGTATCGGAACTAAATCCAAGACGCAAGCTAATAACAGATTTAATCATATGTCATTGTTGTAATTTGATTAATTATGTCACCACTGAGCTGCTGTAATTTTTTTCTCATATTTTTTTCATTAGTTAAGTTGTCATGCTTGAGTGACCTAAATGAATTCCCGGAAGCCTTTATAAACAAAGAGTTCAGTTTTTGTCAATGTCGCATCATCTGTCGCGAGTAGATTTTAAATTTGCAAATAATTTGATTCATCGGCAAGAAAATTTGCCAAAAATTGTAAATTAGGATCACGGTTGTGTTTGCTACAGTAGACAAATATTTATTTCAAGTTTCGGACATAGATTTAACGGTTGGTTTCGAAATAAGGTAAATTCACGTTGCTCAGATAACGAAACCGGCAATTTGTACAATTCGATCATTAAATTTATTCAGGTCGGCTCTGTTACGTAAAATCAAGATCCGATTCATCGTTACGCTTGTACAGGAGGCGTAAATATTTAGAGTAAGAAAAATTTCATGAATTTTCGAGGTGTCGCTATTCTAACCTCAAATTTGGTTCATTTAGATTCGAATCCATCAGTCATTCAGAATACGTGTCCCAACGACATCGATATAAGTTGGACGTATTACATTAGAGTAAGGAAAAATGTACTTTACCGCTGAAAGAGTTATTTAGAAAAAAATTGTTTATTTTCAAAGGAATCTCGTCCGAAACGTTTCACACACACATCCGCTCGAAAGTTAATTAGAAGTCCGGTTGAGGACTAAATGTAAGAAACTAATGTCAATTAGAATCGAGAAAATTTACTAAATTTGTTTTGTATTTAATTTAGGAAATTTGAAGCTTATCAATTCCGTTTTGAATAAATCAACAAAAAATTCAAATCTCGGATTTTTGCTATCGAAACATTACAACTCCTCTGCCTGGGCTGTTGCATTCACAACAGCCATCATTGTGGACAACAACCTGATGAAGCGAATTATTTGTGTTGCGGTTGAGTTTCAAAGTGCAGTCTCACTGCGATATTGAGTTACAAGAAGAGAAAAGTGAAATTCGACATGTTTTCTGATTTGGGAGTTATTGGGGTTTGTAATTGATTCCGCAAGAATTTTGTTGTTCAAATGAAAATCTTTTACATTTTTGACAGGCACGAGCTCTTCACAGGAATGAAATACTAAAATCAAAAATCTAGATTTTCATTTGTTAAACAAATTTTGTGTAGAATCATTGACTACAAAACGTCCCAAATCATAAAACATGTCGAGTTTCACTTTTCTGACCCTGTAACTGAAAATATGAAAAAACAAAAGCGAATTAAACCGACATCGAGTTGTCGTAGGAGAACATTAGTTATAGTCAACGCACCTATATCTTCGAAAGTAATAGCCGAACTGTCGAACACGGTATTGCGGGTCTATGACAGTCAATAAAATGACTCATCATTTAATAGGTTTGTTCCAAGTACTTTCACTGGCCGAATGAACATGATTTCATCCACAGACAGCGATAGGTTCGCATATAAATATTGATGAGGTTATATCTCTATGGATGACGTTTGACAGTAACGTGACAATTCGTATGGCGTTGGAATAGACCTCTATATGGCTCGGGATTATCAGACTAGTCGACAGCTGTTAAATGGATTACTATTTTGTATGAAATGGTGTTCTACAGTTGTATGACATACTGTCAAATTTCAATACTCTATTTAGAATAACACTCATGCTTGAAGTGCGTTCATTAAACGAACATTCGCAATTTCTCCTTAAGTTTCCCTTTGTTTGAGTTTCTTTGGTCGCTTTTGCACATTTCTTGTTCTTGTCACAAAAATATCTGCTTGATATCCACTCGTATATAGGAAACTTTCACGTTCGTCTTAGTGGAAATTCACAGCCCTTGGTGGAATGACGACCGGCTGCATTGGTAGCACACAGTAGCACCGAGGATTTTTTTAATACAAAAACTGACTTTATTTTTTGAAGAGTTTTTTTTCGCGTTAAGCTTATTTCAAGCTTACCGTGGCATCAAGTCATGTTTATTTTACAGGGTATGCATTTCAACTAAACTAAAAATGGGAGATTTCGAATCAAAAGTTTCCAGTTGTGTTCCAAATTTGAACAACTGGCTGAAAAAGCCACAGGTCCGGATGACCTTTATGGCTTGAATTTCGATAATCAGATGTAGACCATTGAAACGGTGGAACATTGTCATGTGGTGGCCCGGCGACGGCGATAAATTGTCTTTGCTTAAACATTTCATAGTTCGTTATCTTGGCATCAGTAGCGGCGTGCGATCGATGACCGAGTGCTCCAAACGGATAAATACCATCAGGCGGATTGAGATCACTTCGCGCAGCAATACTATTTTCGGCCGAATATGGTGGTGTACAGTTACATTTCGATAATTCGTCGTTTTTGTAGTTGTTGTAGCGCATCAGTTTGATCATTGACTCAATATCAGTCACTTTACTTTGATCTCGCCGAAAAATGTTTGCTCGTGGATTGTAATCATATGTAAACCAATCTCCATAGGTGTCAACACTCTCTTGATTTCCACTCAAATCGAAAACAGATTTGAAATATGGAACGTTGTACGAAGGCCAATAGCCTTGATTTCTGAGGACATCCGTTTTATCAGCAGTCACGATAAGTGTTGGTATTTGTTCCACTACAGTCAAAATTCCGGACTCAGGAATCGGTTGTCCAGGAACAAACTTTGGGAGAAGATTTTTCTTAAGGCAAGATACGTGTGAATTCGAAGGAACAACCATAAATCCTTACAAAAAGTTCGCGATTTATGGATCATCCCTATTGAAAATGAAGGACATCTTAATTACCATGTTATAATCAACGATCATCCATTGATTATTGTAAGTTCCGCTGTTGAATTTTGAAAACAATGATGACCACGATGAACCATTTGTGGCTAGACGATTTGCAACTATAGAACGAATCCATTCGAGAACTATTCCATTTGCTTTGATTGAACTATATAAACTGCGATCGATTGGCTTTTAGTAGACGATTCGGAAAATTTCTGCACTCACCTCGAGCGGGAAACAAGAGCGAATGGTGGGACAGCCTGCATTTGCCATTGCGAATGAAGGGAAATATGACCAAATGAGTGGAACGAAGGCAAATTGATGAGCGAATGAATGGAAAACATGGTCGAGTGAACGGAAAATATCAACGAATGCATAGAGCGAACGACGGGAAAATATGAGCGAGTGCATGGAGAATATGAGCGAATGACATGCGAATGCGAATGGTGGTACAGGATTTTTCGTTCCTGTTTCCCCCTCGACTCACCTACCTATTGTTGCTGTTGCCAATTGTTGTTTCGAGTGTTACCAAACCCGATGAAATGATGTAAAAATCATCGCCCGATTGTAATGTGCCGGGGTACGAAGAAAACGACGTCGAACGGCCGGGAATCAGGTCAGCAGTTTTCGTCGGTAGCACGTGGTATCCAAGATTGTAATGTTTTAAAATGCGTAGCATTGAAACCAGATCGCTCCATGTTACTTGTGACGTGTAAATATCCTGGTAATTTGGTAAGACTAGAAGCAATCACATCCATGAGATGCTAAAGCGAGTGTTCTGCTGCGGAGCAGATTGGTGCAATTGTATTTTAAAGAGCAAATTTGTACCTTTTATAAGAGCAGAGCATTTACCAACTCCCAATATACGTTTTAAATCGGCTGGTTTATCGAGAACTACTTCTAGATCTGTAAATCACCAGTCATTTCAGTCAAATATTGCCACCAAATGACAAGCCACGGTCTGTTTAGACCATGTAGTTATGCTTAGTTTCCTCTTACCAAAAAAGTACTCCGTGTGAGAGATAAAATTGATTTTTTTCAATTTTTCCTTTGTTTATTTGACAGCTCGCTCTCTCACGGCTCTCTCATGGAGTACTTTTTGTTGAGTGGAATGAACACTTTAGAAGTACCTTCCATATCTCCTGATATTCCAATTAAATAAAGTCCAAAAACTGATATGTTTCTATGCGGTTTCAAATTGTTTCGTCCCAAAAAACCATCCTCGAGACCGGCAGCTTGTTGAAGAATCAATCCAACATGGTACCAGAAGGAGCACTTGTGTTGCTTTTTATCAACTTTGTTGTCAACGTTATTTGTCATTCGCCTTAACAAACAACATTTTTCTTACCTTTTCCATTCATGTACGAAACATTCTCTTCCAAAAACTTCTTTAGCTTATCACAATACGTTGACTTATCTTTACAATAATCGCCAATGGTATTCTCATAGTGATCTTTGATCAGGTTGCGGGTGATCGCACCTTCCATTAAGCCAGCATAATATGCTTGAATCGAATCCGGAAAATGTGGATTCGTGTGAACTGCAACGGTCCCACATAGATGAAAGCAATTTTGATAATGTTATCTTACTTTCAAGTGTTGACCATCCAGTTTCAGTTATATTGTCCACAAATGAAGCCCATCCCACTCGATTAACGTCATTTCCAATGCCCTCAAGCAACGAATAATTATCCGTGGACTCATCGTAGACGACATTCAATTCGCTACAAATTATGTGTGGAATTAACAGAATGTAAAACAAAGAAAATGTTACAGTCATCGTTCCGTATTTCTCTGTTGTTGATCACAAAATATGCTTGAACATATATATAATGATACAGAAAGTCAGGCGAACTGCGATCGATTTAACTTTCTATATACCATTTTGTAAACAAAAGTGATAAGATTAACTGTCGACACTGGCCTTTATCATAGTCGGAGCGACAGCAGAGGTTGTGAAGGCAAAACGGAATCCAACTTTAAACAGAGAAATCAAAAACTGAAGAAGAACACAGCAACATTTAGAACTTTTACAAAATTGTCAAGTTGAAAGCAAAAGCACTTTGGACCAACTGAAAAACAGTTGATATTCAAATTCAGGTCTAAATTTCACTGACCTCTCGACTGTATCATAACAAAAATTGTTGGAACACACATGCAACGTTGCAATGATGCGGCTGACATAAAGGATAAGAAGGTAAGGCAGGTAAGGAGGTAAAATTTTGTGAAAAGTATAGTTCTTGCTGTATTTGCATCGCCGGTTTTACGAAAACCGAATGTGTTACAATTAAACGGACGATTGTGGAACATAACTACACTTTTGAGCCACAGAACTTTTCTCATATTTATTCAGCTGGTCGAATATAATTTTTAAGGCACATTGTATTGGTATGACCGTTTAGCTACCGTATTCATGTCGACAGTCGACTAGTAATTGTTTGTCAAATGGCATGCCTGAAACAGGAATCATCGGCTCTGATTGTGAAGAGGTGGAATTTAAGGAACTAACATTATCACCCTAATAATCCCAAAAGTTCAGAAGGGAACCCAAGGAAACGTCAGATATATCCTTCAGAAGTTCTTATTTCAGCTGTTAAAACGTTATCCATAGATAATAGAGACATAAAAACTATGTTGAAGAGAAGTTGCAAAAGCGTTGAGGTTATGGCTCTGTGGACGCTATCGTTCGTTTTCAGCTTGTCAAAAATCATCTTTATCGTACGATGGAACAAAATAAAACCGGAAATCTGAATCGATTTTTTAAAACTCTGATCCAATCAATTAGACCCTAGCAGGATAAAAACTTGGTCCTTTCATCGAGTTGCATCATCGAAAATGATATTAGTTCTAAGTATACCAGTGACGTGCATCACATATGCTTTGTCAAAGGTTTTGATTGATTTTTATCGATGACTCTAAATGTGTATATTTACACAACGACTTGCATCACATTTCCCTTATTAGGGGCTTTTGACGGATGTATGTTGTTTCAGATGGGCTGTGTGATTCTTCATTTAATAAAACCTTAAAAGTAAGAAATGGCTCCCACTTGATTCGTTATTACCACAACAGTTGCATTACCATTTGAATCAACTGCTGTGTGGGAAACAACCAACTACCGTCTCAATAATTCAAGAAATCCAGAAAAGGGAGTCCAAAATCTAAATAATCCCTTAAATAACTGAAGTTCTACAATAGAGAAGATTTTGGGCATTGTGGAGTGATGTAATTGTTGGAACCAACCCACTATCACCTCACACCACAATAATCCCAGAAGTCCAGAGTGGCAGTCGAGTGACTGTCGTAAAACTGTCAAAATTATAGAGCCCTACAAGTTTGAAGATGATTCCTATATCTAAAAAGAGCAGGCATGATCATCAACTAAGTTTTGATCAATGAACAATTCCATCAATATTTATCTATTTATTTGGAAGGTTTTGTTTTTGTTCATAGGCCTGGGAAATTTCAAAACTTTCGAAGACACTAGAAGCATAGAAATATCATTGTGCAGTTGCGATTGTTTTTGCTTAACGGCTACAGTATGTCATTGAATATTAGAAATGAAATGTTTATGGCAACAAAATGAAACCAATCTTTCTGAAAAAGAAAATATTTCTTCTAATAGCCCTACTATATTTAAAGAGATTCTTTTTTACATATTTACGTAAAGATTTATTATGACATCATAATAAGGGTATTTCTATTCGTATTTAAATTCACGATATAGACAGTGATAAAGTGAGATTATTTTTTTAAACAAAACAAAGACAATTTTGAGTTTGATCATTAACAACAACAATACTACTGGTTTAGATAGCAATTCAAAATTAACGTCTCTTTTGTTTTCAACTTCTTTTTCATTTTTATGAAACGTCAAAATCACATTTATCAACGCACTTCAAGCAAAAGTGCTATTAATGACAGCTGCCAAATATAGTACTATTTTGTATGAAATTTTATCCCCACTCTTTTTACAGTGTAAAATGTTGTATGGAGCACTGTCAAGTTTCAGTACCCTATTTAGCAGCGCCTATTTTCGAGAAAGTATTTTCTTGAAATTTCTTGATTTTCTCGAAATTTCTTGAAAACATTCTCGAATTTCTCGAAAAGCATTTTCGAGAAATTTCGAGAAAATCAAGAAATTTCGAGAAATTTCAAGAAAATACTTTCTCGAAAATAGGCCCTGCTATTTAGAGTACCACTTTTGCTTGAAGTGCGTTGCATTTACTGATAAATTTTAACGCCTCTGCACACTGACGTAGTTTAGCTCTCCGTTCACGTGACATTCGTTCAAAAAATAGAAAAAAGGCGTAATTTTCATTGTTTGAACGAACTGTCACATAAACTAAAGCCTAAACAGCATAAGTATGAGGACCAAAAATCTTAATAGGAACTTCCTTTAATTTAAATTCTTTTGCTAATCTTTCGTGATGTGTGATGTTTCAAACAGGATTCAAGATGACGTAAACGGATGCAAAACGGACGACGGCGTGTTGGCGAAAACCACGTTTTAGATTATGGTCCGGAAGAACTTCAGATGGCGAAAATATTTTCATCAAAATATTTTCACCGTGTGAAATTACTTTTGGGGAAAATTTTTTTTTTGCGCGTGAAAATATTTTTTTGTATACGTGAGAGTATATTGGTGAGCTATGATATGAATCGGTTGGTAGGGAAAGTAAACGGTCGAGAAGGAAAGTAACGGTTGGGAAGGAACCAACACACTCTCACTATTACAGACAAATAACTATCAAAATACCACAATACACACAAGATATGTGTTTTCGCTTGGGCTTCGCCCGCGCGTTCACACACATCTTGTGTGTATTGGGGTATGTTGAAATATACTATTGTCATTGAAATATTGCCGAGCAAAGCAGGTTCCTGCACTAGTTCAACAAAGTTTTCAAGAACATATTGTGATGTCTTCTTTAGTTTCGGCAGCAAGAACATTGACGATCCACATTGCGAAAAAAAAACTCTCATCAGAAAATAGAAGTTGATCGATCGATGCGATAATCCAAATATGTTTTACAGAAAAATACAACTGTTATGTAGCTCAGTTTTTTTTTTCAAGGTAACCTATGACACCATACTCAGAGCAAAATTAATTACAAATCATTTAACAGATTTTTTTTGTAGCTCGTCTTATCGTAACTAGTAAACTCCAAATGAAATTCAGTCGTCATTTTAGAGGAGTATTTGAATGTACACTTTTTGTTGCGTTTCGGGTATAATGTTAATAAAGTTCATTATTCCATTGTTTCATATGACATTGACAGTTGTGTGTAATTTTACGTCAACGGAATTCGTACCTCGCATCAATTGTTCTACAGTGGTGAATGTGAATTGTGAATGTTCATTTCTGCACGAATTTATGGTTGGATCTTTTCGATCGTTTGTCGAACTTGAATGTGTTCAAGGAAACGATTACAGAAAGCTCGTTTCAATCAAAAACGAACGAAATGAAGTGTCGGTTACGTGTACGAGTGTCGAAAGAGAAAGTCTGTATCATTTGATACCAGAACTGAACGTTGACGTCATACCGGCTGTAATCATAAATTGTCCAATGGACTACGAAACGACAATTAAAAACATTACCGATCGCATGGGAATCAATAGTTTCGATCATCTTACGATTACAACGGAACAACTATTTAGAGATTTGTTTAAAGACGCTCTCAACATAACAAAGCTGGAAGTGATTTTGGCGCAAAACGGAATTGAGTTTTTTCCAACGCATTTGTTGAGTTTGTTACCGAATTTGGAATCGTTCCACTTTAAATCGCAAGATGGAAGTGGATCGACAATGATAGAAAGTGGCATTTTTCGCAATCAGAGTAAATTGAAAACTGTTCAGCTGGCCGATGTTGTAATTCGAAAATTAAGCAACGAAATATTTGGTGGTGCATCATCGTTGATGAATCTGGAATTTCGATATAGCATGATTGAGTTAATAACCACCGATGCATTCGATAATTTAACAGAACTGACGACAATCAAATTCTACTTTACTCGTTTGACAACGTTGCCCGATAATATTTTCCGGCAGAATCGAAAATTGAAAGATTTTTATTCGAAGAGTAATGCATTGATGTCTAACGATCTCCTGAAGAATTTAACGTCACTCAGTACAGTGGACATTAGTCTATGTGAATTACCGATGCCAGAGCATCTATTCACTGGATCATCAAACATAAAAATGATTTCAATGACTCACATTGAAATGACCACGGTATCTAGTAACATTTTTACAGATCAAATTGAATTAATGGAATTGAATTTAAGCTACGACTCACTTGAATCGTTGCCTGCGACTATTTTCAAAGCAAATAAAAAACTTAAAAAACTCAATCTTGGATACAATGCACTACAAACCATACCAGTCAATTTGTTTGCATCCAACGAAGAATTAACGGATTTGAATTTGGAATTCAACAAAATTCAGCGAATATCGAACGGTATGCTGAGCGGATTTCAATCAGAGGTCTTTTTTCGCTAATGATCTTTCTGTCTAGATATTCTGCCGGAGCAACTTATATGGTTGCGACTCAATGGCAACAACCTAAAAACCATTGATGACCGTATTCTGAATCGATTAAACGACAATGCTGGAAAATTGAAGTATTTGTTCATCCAATCCAATCCGTTGGTATGTGAATGTGGTAGTGATTTTCTTCGTTTGGTTGAAGTGTATTCGGAAAAGTTGAATATTGACAGTGTTATATGCGAGGATGGATTTCAAACGATGAATGTTATCATTGAGTCGTGTCCGCAAACTTAAGAAAATTATAAGCAAACAAAAGTTTTGTTGATGCTTAACAGAGGGAGAACTCAAGTAAATTTTCTTTCGAAAACCTACAAGTTTTTTCGAATTAAAACAGTTGTACATAATGATGAGCGTTACAAATATAATTTACTAATTACTTGATTACACACATCCACATTCAATGATTCTTACTGTTGCGTTCAGGAAAATTTACCTCCTCGTAAAAGTATGAACGGCTTTTTCTCTAGCAGTGTTTCTTACAAGTCGAACACGAACCTCAAAGACTATGCTCCTTACAGGTCGAACACGAACCACAAGGACTATGTTCCTTACAGGTCGAGCACAAACCTCAAAGACGTATATGTCTGGTGTGATATTGTCCCCGCTTTCAAGCACCAGACTCTTACTTCTACCCAATGTTCTACTTATACCAAGATGTGAACATTTTGATTATTCGTTTTTGAATGAGTTTATTTCCTGCATTACATTGTATTTATAGGCAAAATCACCGTTCGATTCAAAAGAACACTTTGATGTAGTAGATTTACCAATAATTTAGAGAGTGATTTTACATGAGCAAGTGAATGAAAGTAAAAAAGTGTTGGAATCTAACACTTACTAAAGCCATTCATATGAAAACCTTTAGTCTAATCTCCAAACTACAATTATTAAACGTAAAGCGTGTGCAGAATCAGCAACAGCTGAACGTCTCCAGCTGGTCGACAAAGCCAAAGGTGTTTCGATTGTATATTATACAAATAGATTGTGTCTGTTGATCAGCTGTTGCTGATTCTGCCCAAGTTTTACGTTTAATAATTGTACAAGAACTTTTAGAAAAATTTCTTTTATCCTTATCGGGGTTCGTCAAAAAGTGTACTGGAAAAATCATCCATGTCTGGAAGAGTGCAGATTTCCTTATACATTTTTGGTTCGGTTTCTTCCGGAAAAATTAACTCCATTAATGTTTTGTTATAAAATTCTCGACGCGAGCCGAATAAACCATCCAATTGTCACCAGTTTGAAGCTACTTTAAAGGATTGTGGTGAAAAACAGTCTACCGAAATCGGATGCATTTTCCAGTGGAATTTTTTATGAGTGTTCGAGAAAGGTGTTCGACCCTATAAGCCAATTCTTCGAAGCTTGTTGCCACTGTCGCCATGGCCTGATGAGATGTTGACAAAAATATTTCTTTAAAACTTTTGCAGAATTATGAAATTGCATTGCACTGTCTCTCATAGATCGAAACAGTGGCCCCACACGACTATATACGTTTCGTGTCTCTCGAGAAATTGCAGTGAGAAAAGTGAAAATTTTCTGCCTTTTCGGTAGAAAACTTCAACTACACCCATCTCAGTGTGGATGAATTTTAAACCCATTAAGACCCTATTTGCCCCGGAAGAACATGCAATTACCTTTCTAATGACACCCCACACGACCCTGTACGGCTAGTGTAACTGGAGAAATTTCTGTAAGAAAAGTGCAGGTTATCGGTTTTTGATCACCTCCCACAAGCCACACAAGCTTCGAATAATTTTTTAAAAAGTCGTTTTGGCTATTAGGGTTGAATACCTTTCTGGGCACATATAAAAAGCCCACTGGAAAATGCATCCGATTTCAGTCGGCGTTTTTCAAAAGAATCCCTCTTTGGCTATCATAGTTGACTTGACACATGTACTTTAGCAGACCACAAAACAAACAATATTTATAACGAGTGCAGCGGAACGAGTGTTAGTACATTTGATTTTGTCAAATTTTTAATTTTTGTTTGAGTTTTCTAAAATGTATCGCTCTCAGTATGAGACACTCATTGGGAAAATAAGGGGAAATGTGAAAATATAAAAAAATGGGAAACTGTATAGTCTCTTCACTCGGCTGAGTTTATAAAATTACTTTTTCAATTGTTAAAGTTAAAAATGTACCTCTAAAAGCTAGAAATGAACATTACCGGACGGATAATCTGAACAATTAGATTAAAATTGAAATAAGATAATGACAAGGTTTTCGTTACACACGCCTATAAAACTGATAATTTCTTACGTTTAACGTCTATCCAAATATCAATCAAAAGTTCGTGTCAGTACTGTCAATAGATTCGTAGATCGAACAACACTCACTGTAATGTGTGGCTCAATATTTCTCCTGACAACATTCACACTGTTCTGCACAACAATCGTGCATGGCCAAAGTGAAGCGTTATTTTTGACTCCATTGATAGCATCTGGGAATATTTCCCTTGCTAGGAATTTATCTCTGGTGCTGCCACTTCCAAATTCGTCACCGGACATTCCAAGCCGATCCAGTTACTCAGGCCTTATTACGGTGAACGAAACTAACAACTCCAATCTGTTCTTTTGGTTCTTTCCTGCAACGGCGAAATGCAGAGAAGACGATAACGCACCCATCGTTTTATGGTTGGATGGTGGACCGGGTGTGTCAAATTTTTTGAGCATTTTCACCCAAAATGGACCTTTTTCGGTTAAATCCAATGTAGATGGCATTTTCAGTCTGGAGCCCCGACTGGAAGATTGGACAGTTAATCGATCCATCATCTATTTGGAAAGTCCTGTTGATGTTGGTATAGTAGCTCGATATGTTTACTTTAATGTGTCCGCTTGGTAATTGAATGATGGTTACAGGATTCAGCTTCTCTTCCAATCCTGCCGGATTACCAAAAACGAGTGAAGAGGCTGCAGAAGATACCGTAGAGTTTCTGCGGCAATTCTTTCTGCTATTTCCTGAGTATATTACCAATCCGTTCTACTTAGCTGGACAATCTTATGGAGGACATTTTGCTCCAGCTGTAGGCACTGCGCTACACCAAAGAAACGAATGTAAGCGGGAAACTCGTATAAACTTCCAAGGAATGTTACTGATCGCGCCATGGACAAATCCATTCGCTCAAGTAGACTCGTATGCAGACTATATGTATCAAACAGGACTTATCGACGAGATGGCAAGAGATGATTTCGTTGTAAACCAAGAATTTATTAAAAAGCTTATAACCGAAAGGAAATACGTTGAAGCAAAGGATGTAAGTACAGCTTAACAAGCATTAGATGCATTAGCATCAGCCACTGAGTGAAATGTGTCAAGTGATTTAGTACGGAGTTTTAGGTTTGGGCGGACATGCTTCTAAATCCTGACTCTACATTTAATGCAGCTAGTGGGTTTACAACTGCCTTCACCTTACTAGAAGATGAATTGGATCTGAGCAGTTATCTGTTCGCAAATTACGTTGAATTGCCTGAATTTCGTCAGGCTATACATGTAGGAAATCTTACGTACACATTAGTGAGTGCAGCCATACAAAATTCAATGACTGAAGAATTTATGGCTTCGAAGTCTGACCACATTGAGCAATTGCTTGATGCTAAGAAATATAAAGTTGTCGTTGCTACCGGTCAGTTAGATTTAACGGTTTTACACAACGGTGTCGAGAAAATGTTAAATCATTTGGTTTGGAGCGGACAAAATGAATGGAATCGGTCGCATCGAACTATATGGAAAGGTGCAAACGGTCGAGTTATTGGGTACAAGAAAGAGGTGACCAACTTGACGTTGTATCTAATACGAAACGCTGGACATATGTTAATTGGAGATCAGCCAGGGTGGAATCTGGAATTGATTAATAAAGAATTGATTTGCCTGTAGTCTTCAAAATGATGGACGGAAAAAATGCTCCAAATATCACAGACAATAAATAACGATCATTTCAGCAGGTGTGTTTCCGTCAGCGTTTATTTGACAGTCGAGGTTTTTTTTGCAGTTTATCGTCGAGTTACACTCACCTCAAAATAGTTACACACAAGCATACATTCTATGCATATTGTGCCAGTTGTTTCACTCGCCAAGTGCGCGGTGTCAGCAGTAAGTAAGGCCGAGTACAAAGGGAAAAGTTTAGGACTAAGAAAAACACAGAGAGTTGCATGAATATTGCTGAGTATGTTGAGGTAAATTTATCAGCGATGAAAAACGTTCACATTTTGAAAAACGGCCGACCGAAATCGGTAGAATTTTTTATTTGTGCCCAGAAAGGTACTCGATCTTAGGAGTCAAAACCACTTTCAAAAAAATTCTTCGAAGCTTGTGTGGCTGGTCGAAGGTGATCAAAAACCAAAAACATGCACTGTTCTAACACAATTTTCTCCAGTTACATGTCTCGGCTTTCCAATGATACCAACCATACGAATATGCGAATAAACAAATACACTTTTGATGAATGAATTAAATTCTGCATAAATTACAGTGGCCGTCTTTCAAGTTTGTGCACTATTTCGATTCAGCTGATATGATCAAGTGGGAACAAACGGTTTTCCAAACTCCTATCACGTAGAAAATATTGGTCCAATTGAAAAACAAATAACTGTTCAGAAGTCCTAAGACAACGCACTTCAAGCAAAAGTGCTATTAATGACAGCTGCCAAATAGGGTACTATTTTGTATGATATTTTATCCCCACTCTTTTTACAGTGTAAAATTTTGTATGGAGCAGGAGCACTGTCAAGTGTCAGTACCCTATTTAGAATACCACTTTTGCTTGAAGTGCGTTGCCTAAGATCATACGCTTTGACTAAAATCATCCGAGAAAAATGAAATAATTTTTCTCCTTATATTTTACGAACGCTGGATCTGTTGTAACGACATAATAAGGTAAAAGAATAGTAGACGATAAAAAAATGACTGCAGTTGTACCGTTCCACATGCTGTTCCAGGTATAGAGCCCCCAGAAAGAAGGAAAAAATCTGCATTTTGGCACCAACTTTTTTTTTCAAGACCTCTGTAGGCTCAAAATGCACTATGAAATCGTTAACATCCATTAGCCCTTAGTTCAGGCTTAGCCTCTCATGAGTTGTTGTTCCATAATATTGATATCATATCATATCGGAAGGCGTCAGCCTGGTGCGATAAGGTTATTTACTACAAATTTTCGAAAGGTTGCTAGATAAGACGGTAAACTACCGATTCCATTGTTAATATTGTTAACACCATGCCGCAGCCTTTGAGTTGAATTGCTTGATTCCAATGAATAGTATAATAAGTCAGGAATTAAACTGGTCACGGTTTAAACTAGTTTCAGTGCTACATTTGAAAAAAGATTCGCTGAGTCTGTGTTTTACTTAAGTTATTGATTTCTCCATATGAAAAACATGCAAAATTCACCAGTAAATCACAAAACAGAAAATGTGTTGATTTTCAAAATTCCGTACGTGTACTCTATTTGGCAGCTGTCACTCGAAGCAATTTTGCTTGAAGTATGGGTTGATTTGATCACAAATTTTATTAAATCTAACTGATCCCTATTGACGCCGCAAGTGTGACTAAAATTTGAATTTTAAGTGAACGATTCGATGAAAAAGTGAACGATTTGATGAAAAAGTGAACCGAAAAATATATTTCAACGCTTCATTGTATGAAAATGACGCTACGTTAGAAAGACCTCCGCACTTTCCATTTTGAATTTCGACCGCACTTACGGCGTGAATTTAGGAACAATCTATACTCTGGACCCATTATAAAAATATATTTTCACAATTTTGCAACGAACCAAACCACCAATATCACAAAACGTACAAGAAGTCTTCTACAAAGTAAGAACGAAAAGGGAAGAGACTGAGAACCAATAATCACGTCTTGCGACGTCGCTTTGATGGAACGAGCCAACGAAGATGAGAAGCTGTTTCGACCTCCGAATATGGTGGTGGTCACAGGGCAGTATAGGCCAACCCATCGTCAGTTGTTGCCACCATATTCGTTCACAAGACAGCGAATATTACCTCTTGAACGAAGTGATATGTAACATTCTGAAACAATTTGCTAGGTATCTAGCACGTAGGAATCAACGAAGGTGACACTTTTAACCGAGGCGTGTCTTGCCTCTACGTAACTTTGAAAAACTATTTGCTAACACAGAGTCGAAAACAACGAGGGCAGAAACACAAGGAAAAAACTCTTCAACTTATCTAAAGGACACTCACTTCTTGCAACAACTGATTTCGCACCGTCATCTGGACCATTCGAATTCATTTTTACCAACTTTCGTTTGAAAAACCGATAGAAAGGGCAGCGCCGGGTTTTTTTACGTTACGATTTAGCAACGGACTAAATGCAACAGTAGAACTCACCCACAGCGCGAGGCTTTTAGACTAAAAACTTTGAAAAGATCTTTGAAGACTCGAAAAATCAAATTAACACAGCTGAAATGCCTACAAATTTAAGGTACTAAAAGGGTGGCGTAATGCCTACAAATCCAAGAAGCTGAAATGCCTATAAATTTAAGCAACTTTAAGCTGAAATGCCTACGAATAAACTCTTAAGAAATCAGTCAAAACATTTACAAACAAAAAGCGAAAATGAAACACGAATTTTCAAGCAAAATGTCTACAAATGCGATGGCAAAGCGTCTACAAATTCAAAGGTGAAATGCTTACAAATTCAAAGGCAAAAGTCTACAAATTCAAAGGTGAAATGCTTACAAATTCAAAGGCAAAAGTCTACAAATTCACAGAACCAACAGAGCAAGAAAGCTCTTCCCTTACCCTCACGGATCACGTGAAGTGAAAACAATGAAGCAAAGACGCTGTTTCGACCTCGGGATTAAGTGGCGGTCTGAGACTAGCGTGATCTAACCATCATCAGTTGTTTCCACTGATCCCTTCCCAAGACAGCCGTGAGTTTGCAACGTTGAACGAGTTGCTGACAAACTCACTAAAAATTGCCATCTACTGATGGAAAGTTCGGAAATACGTGGGAAAACTGCTCAGAAAATCAACCCAAAAAACGCAGCGAAAACAAACATTCAAGTAAAAATCACAAATTCAGACAAAATCAAAACAACAAATTAAGCTCACGTATACACATGCCATAGGTCAGTCATCTCAATTCATCCTTCGTCACTTGTTTCACAGCCATACACAGGAACCGCATACCGAAGACTTGTACCGCTTTATTAAATCTCCACTTTCACAGCAAATGCTCAAACGAGTTTTCATAAATGACACCACAGCTGAATAACAATTATAAAAAAAAAGTTTGGAAACGCCAGGATGAGCACTGATCGACCACCAAAAACGACGGAACTGCGTTGCTACTGAAAACATGACAATTCATTTTCTTAATGCACCTCCGATCAATCCAATTTTGAACCAAAAGAAATGCAGCTCAGTAATTTCATCGCCATCAACCACCCAATTGAGAATTGATCGTACATATGAATATGACGTCTGGAATTCAACTAGCCCTTATACTGTTGATCGAAGATCCCGTGTAGATCAAATCGTTGCGTTGATTTTGTCTGAATTTGTGATTTTTACTTGAATGTTTGTTTTCGCTGCGTTTTTTAGGTTGATTTTCTGAGCAGTTTTCCCACGTATTTCCGAACTTTCCATCAGTAGATGACAATTTTTAGTGAGTTTGTCAGCAACTCGTTCAACGTTGCAAACTCACGGCTGTCTTGGGAAGGGATCAGTGGAAACAACTGATGATGGTTAGATCACGCTAGTCTCAGACCGCCACTTAATCCCGAGGTCGAAACAGCGTCTTTGCTTCATTGTTTTCACTTCACGTGATCCGTGAGGGTAAGGGAAGAGCTTTCTTGCTCTGTTGGTTCTGTGAATTTGTAGACTTTTGCCTTTCAATTTGTAAGCATTTCACCTTTGAATTTGTAGACTTTTGCCTTTGAATTTGTAAGCATTTCACCTTTGAATTTGTAGACGCTTTGCCATCGCATTTGTAGATATTTTGCTTGAAAATTCGTGTTTCATTTTCGCTTTTCGTTTGTAAATGTTTTGACTGATTTCTTAAGAGTTTATTCGTAGGCATTTCAGCTTAAAGTTGCTTAAATTTATAGGCATTTCAGCTTCTTGGATTTGTAGGCATTACGCCACCCTTTTAGTACCTTAAATTTGTAGGCATTTCAGCTGTGTTAATTTGATTTTTCGAGTCTTCAAAGATCTTTTCAAAGTTTTTAGTCTAATAGCCTCGCGCTGTGGGTGAGTTCTACTGTGGCATTTAGTCCGTCGCTAAATCGTAACGTAAAAAACCCGGCGCTGCCCTTTCTATCTGTATTTGAACAAAGCTGGTGTCATCGTTTAGTGCCAAAATGTATAAAGTTTCGATAAAGTTTCGTAGCTTCTTTGAATGGTTAAAATTGCGTATTGAAGCTACGCAACCTAACTTTTCCTTTTACGGATTGTATTTTTTGGTATAGTTTTTTCTCACGTTTTAATGTAATTAGAAATAAAGAAAGACAGATTCTCGTTGCACCCGATCTCACTTGAATTTTGGCACCGCTACGGTCTCCATCCACACTTAAAAGACACATTTCTTTTGTGATTTTTACTGATTTTCTTTATTCATCTCCTAGTTTTTGGGTACAAAATACCATAATATCATTTGCAGTACGATCGAAACAACTATATTTCTAGCTAATTTCACATAATTCAGCTGGTAAAAATTGTCTAAAAATTTTCGATTATTTTTTTGTTTGTATAAATTTTGCATAATTCTAGTTTCGAGCTGATTGACAAACAGTAAATGTGCGGTTGTGATAAGACGTAATCGCATATTGTGGTGATGTAGTTGAAGTGAATGCCATAGTTTCGATTGCCCAAATACACAAATCATCTGGATGAATTGCCTCAGGCGATGAATCATTTCACTTTCATTTAAATGCAAAAATAAACATTTGCAATCAAAAAATGTAAATGTGAACGAAGTCCAAAGCTCTTTCTAATGGACGCTTTAGAATTTTTACATTTTTCCTCGAATTCACAATGGCATACACACCCAACCCCAATAGAGGAACCTTGTAGGAATATTGAACCTGTGGAAATCTTGCATTTCCATACAACAAGTAATCGTAGTGAGGCTTCAGGGTGCCGATGCTTTACAAATCCTTCTAATTTTCGAAAATTGTATTTTGAGTCTTCTCCGAATTTATTGTGAAAATTTTAGGAGCAATAGAATTGAAATGATTCTCACGTTAATCAGGAAGAACTTTTCAAGTTACGAATTGTGGAATGGGATGCCGCTACTAAAACGGTAACTTCCAGGTCATTCAACCGAAGGATGATGATGAAGCACCTGTTTTCAGTTTAAGAGTCAATTCGCCAATTCGTCAGCCGAATTTTCAATTTTTGAAACAAGCTATCCCCGATACTATAGAGTTATAGCTCATTCGATTCGTCGTTCAATTCTAGCAAAGGGGTGTCTGCCATTTTTTTTTTTTTTTTCAAAAAAATCCATTTTGAGTGTAATGTGTCTAAATGTCATGTGATGTCAGAGGGTGGTCAAAACATTTTTTTAGCATTAACTTGAGGAAGGAGCAACACAAAAAGTTGAAACTTTGTGGGTTTGTTGGCCTATCCACGGCCGACAGTTTGAGCCCACTCTGACGTCCGCACTCACCACCCATGGCCAGCCATCAGTCAAAGTATGGTGAACTTTCAAATAGTACGGAACCTCTACAACATCAGGGCTAGAATTGTCCCCCAGACATGTTACTAATAAAAAAAAACTATTTTGGACAAGAATTTGGTTCAAATTTACACTTTTATACCAGCCGTAAAGGTCAACTTTTATAATGCTAAAAAAATGTTTTGACCACCCTCTGACATTACATGACATTTAGGCACATTACACTCAAAATGGATTTTTTTGAAGAAAAAAAAAAATGACAGACACCCCTTCGCTAGAATTGAACGACGAATCGAATGAGCTATAACTCAATAATATCGGGGATAGCTTGTTTTCCAAGTGGTCGAAAAATTGGCGAATTGACTCTTAATTATTTACTTATCGAACGTCTGAAGCTCTGTACCACAAATTGCCACTGTCAATCATTCCCACATGGACATTCTACATTATTGTATTATGTAGACACACAAGCTTTTTATGTAAACATCTATTTCGTGTAAATGAGGTCTGTTGATTATTATAAATGCGCAAATTTTCTTTCAATTAGTCAATCAATTAACGTTTACCTACATCATAATAAGCTACAATATGTCCATAGTTTAACTATGCTATCTATCGGTCACCGTATAACGATCGTTATAATAACAAAACAAAAAATCTCAGTCCATGACCCATACACATTATCATAATGTAAACTTTTTTAATCCTAAGCCTTATGCTGTACTCGAGTTACTCGGAGCACCGCTGATGGCACTGAACAATGCAATGCTGTTGCGGTGTGCGTTGATACCGGACTCATCGACCGGTAGAAAAGATTCGTTCAGTAAATCGGTCAATGCACTGCACAGTTTATTGTAGTTGTCCTGTAAGGCTGAATGATATTCACGTTGATCGGACGAGATCATTCGACCATTTACTTGCAGAGCTGTGTTACAGATGCTCACAAATTCTCTGTAAAACGAGAGTGGATGGAAATGAAATTAATTTGCCATATTTGCTCTCTAGCACGCAAAGTGTGCCATGTGTACACATACCTGAAGACTTCCTTCAAATCTTCCACTTTATCACTGGGATACTGCATCGATCGCTGTGGTTCCAGAAATGCTGTTGCGTATGCTAACGGTCCAGCATTGACCTGAACCGCAACACTTCCTTGCAATCTTAGCTGCAACTTTTTCACATCAATCGGTGGAAGGACCACCTCTTCCAGCTCGGACACACGATTTTGCATTTCATCAACAGCTACTTCAATCGGTGTCAGTTCAATGAACTGCTTGTCTTTGATCGCAATACGTTGGAGAACATAGGGAAACGAGTACAGAGCTGAAATTGTGAAATGGATTTGGTCAGAAAACGAAAAGTTTTGGTCAAGTCATTCGGATGTTACTTCGTAGTATTGTTCGTCGTTTCCATTGTTCCTCAACCGATCCACGGGCTGTACCGTTTTTAGTGAATGGTGTTTCGAACATGAACGTATCAACATCATGGTTTTGCTGGTTAGTTAAGGACAATTATTTGATTAGAGTGAATATCCTACACAAAACTGACTTTGTTGACATTTTACCTCGAACTCATTCTGACGAGACTCCAATTCGTCCTTGCAGAAATATGGTATGACATGGGTTACTTGCAAATAAGCTTTCGATGGATCTAACGAGGACGGATTTACCTGAGAACGAGTCGTGTTAGTGTTCGATCTTTAAAAACGAGATCTTGCAAGACAACTTACCGGTGACGAGTCCATAATCATTTTCACATTTTCCGCACCAAACTTGTCGCGGTATTGTTTATGCAATCGCTCAGAAATTTCGCTTAACGACGTAATTTTCGGTTCTTTATACACATACTCAACGCCACTGTCGCCTTCGAAGTAAAGCTGAAATATTGAGAACAAAGTTCGATAAGGTCTCCCATCAAAATTTAGTTTCGCATCAACAAACCTGCCCATAAAATACGACTCTATAGAATCGACCAAGCAACCGTTTACCCGATCTATTGAATTCGGTCACTTTGTTGTAGGCCTGTTCCAAATGCGAATAGCATTGTGCCAAGCCGAGGTAGTCACGCCGATTCTCGAGTATCGGAATGATCAACCGATACAGTTCACCTAAACATTCCAATCGTTCGGCACGGTCCAAATACTCTGCACATTCCTTCAACTGATCGAGCAACATTTGCTCGGTGTACTGATTCGAATCCTGTGCTCCACTGTCCAATTTTAAACCTTTCTCGTCTCGCGAAATATTACTGGAAATCCGGTCAAATGACTCAGCACCCCATTTTATGAAACCACCGCCGCGTAATTTCAAATATTCTGCCATTAATGCGGCGATGTGCAAATTACAGCATGCTGCTTCCGAAATATTCCCATTCTGTTCGTGATTCCGACCCATTGTGACTAGCCAGGTGTGACGTAGTTCAGGTGTGGAGGCATATGAATTAGCCAGTGAGTATTGCAGCTCCAATAATTTTACTTGGTCCATATGGTGAGCTTGCATCTGAGCGGTAGCCATTAGAACCGTTCGTACGCGTTTCGTCAGATCTTTAACTTCCAACGGGAAACCAGTTCCTCTCATTGCTTTGTCACTTGTTGCGTAGCTGAGTCAGAATGAAAATTATTAGCAGAGTCAATTTGAAGCAAGAAAAATGTCGCGTCGTTACCTGTTTATGAGAGATAGGGATTCCTGAAATCGGGCATTATTTAAGCCAATTACGTTGCCAAGCATCTGTGAAACCGAAATTATAACTTGCAAATGTACTCTGGTCAAACCCTTTCGTCCACTGAACTCGAAGTTACTTCGCATTAGAAGATACAGAACGGCACAGGATTCCTGACGAAGACTCGCCAGCCGACTATCACAGCATTTCAACAGTTCGAATACCAACTGGCCACAAAGAATTGCATTCCCTTTAAATAGTGCCGGCGAGAAGTTATTGATGAATGCGCGAAGCGATGCAAAAACGTGTTTGGACAACGTTTCCGATTGTCCCAATTGAAGGAATTTTAAATAAACTCGCAGGAGTTTTGGTAACACTATCCCATCGAGCATTTTGTCGCGAAACTGAAGTGTGTACAGACCAATGCAATCCAAAATCGTCAGTCCCATTTCAGTTGCGAAATTCGATTCTTTTAACGCTTGAAAGGATCTTGAAGCTTCTTCCAGAAGACATTGTCGATTTTGAGCGTGGGTCAATGTGCCAGTGTCGTGTAAATTATTTACAGACTCGGACGTCGGTGGCACCATTCGGGCAGGTAATGTACTCGCTTTAGTGGCTCGAGTTTTGATGTCATTACTTTTTTCATTTACGGCTATGTTCTTCTTACCAACATATCGGAAATAGATAAGACACATCTCGAGTACGGTGAAAAAGGACACCGTTTCACTTTCGGTACAGTTCTGCCACCACATCGCCATTTGATCGGGTGATAAATGCTTGATAACAAACAGGAAACAAATCAGCATGTCTTTCGTTTCACTCGGCGAGAATTTGTCCAGTCTTGGTATGACAGACGGTTGAGTGACACTGATTGAACGATTGTGGGATGGACGTATACTGGAATCATAGTCAGGATTCCGCCGAATGATGGTCGTATCCTGCGATTGATTTGAACTTTCCGAGTCCAAGGATGTGTGCGAATGGCCGTTGGTTAACTTTTGACCGGCAATAACAGCCAAATAACCATTGTCTTTTAAGTGTAACGATGCGCGCACGGGACTGGGGTGATCAAAGTTCAACGTTAAACGGTTGCGAATCTTTGGCGTACTGGAATTCGACACAATTGAATTGTGGTGACTTATGGCAGGTGTTGAATCTCGAGCAAAAACGTAGCTACTGCTGCTAGATATTCGATTTGACATGATTGATGTAGAGTCGGTGCGTTTGTTTTCTCGACCATCGGAGATTCGATTCAGATTTTCGAGTACTATTCCCAGCCAGGGAATGTATAGCATTGCGATTCGAGCTAATTGTCCCTTATTTTGATAGCGATCATCGAGATCATGTTTGGCTATAAGTTCTTTCAACGTTTGCAGCGCTAGACGTCGAATATGACTGACTTCATTCAAGGAACTTTTAACCTCTTGCATTAGTAAGGCAGTCAAGAAATGCTGCTGACAAAACTCTTCGGACAGTGTGAAGTGTTGCAAAACATCTGGTGGTCGCCGTGGGCTCAATAAAAATGGCAAATTCAGCGGGACATAGTGTTCATGTGCACAGATTTCTTGCAAAAATGAAAATTTGTACTCGTACAATGTGCGAGGGTCGCCAGTTGAGAACTGATTCATGTACAGTCTCATCAGTTTAAAAACGAATCCTCTGTCCATGAAGGTCAGACACCTTTTGATGAATATCGATAGACTTTTGTTCAGCAGTTCTGTTTCCAGCGGCAAATCTTTGTGTCGGGAGAACAAATATGGAACGAGAACGAGGAACAGAGATTCAATTTTTGCGGAATAATCCTTCGGAAATCGTTCGTTTCGATGCATCCGTATCCGACCCGTTCCAATTAAATGCTGGGCCATGCTTTTGATGATAATGTCAAAGAAGGTGCTCGAGTATTTCATAAATTTGTTGATGATCAAGAAGTCGGTGTTGTTTGGATGAAGTAGAGTAGGCAAGTGTTTGCATAGTTCACCATGCACGGTGTTCATCGAATTGGGACTGCCTTGATTCTTCTGCTCAAAAGATGTCGTTTGAAAGACATACTTTACATAAGATGATAGTAGCTCCTTGCGGTATGCCTCCTCGGATATCGTGTGAATCAAATTGATGATCAAACGAATAACATTCAGTCCAATCTCGTCACTTGTCGTGTTAACAAGCAACGTAAAGAGTTGATTCAAGATGGTTGGCAAAAATGTTATGACGGCTGACAAATGAATCGCATGTGCTGCTTTAAGAATTTTGCATGTTTCCGTTTCGGCAGGAATGGCAGATGTCTTTGGCTGCTGTAGTATCCGTTCTGTGTGCGAGAACAAATTGTGCAGATGCTGATCGGTTGTCAGAACAGTTGAATTCAGTTTAAATGTAACGGAAAACAGCGGTTTTTGATTATCGATCCATTGAATGTCCGGTCCAGCGTTCTGCTAAGAAATTTAAGTGTGTAGCGTCCGAAAGGAATTTATGAAAAATTACGAGTTAGTTAGTTAGGTTGATGGTTAAGTGAGTTTGTTCTGAATATCTTTGTCGAAATGAAATGAATGACGGAACAGATATGTGACGCGGAAATTGAACTCACCCCTTTTCCCAACCCCAACGGTTGAATGGCTAGATATCCAGGTGGCAACGTGGCAGCAACAGGTATACATTGCTCGTCAATGTTAATTTTTCCTTTCGCCAACAACGGCAACCAACTGTAGCCGACTGGATTTTCGAATGACGCACCCGTATCGCGTTTCTTGGACATATCACACGAAACATGTACAAATGAGAACAAAATGTGATGTTGGGTGGTAATGTTTAGTGGAAGCCGCAGTTTGATCTCGTCGTAAAATGTAGGATTTGTGTTATGATGAACGACAGGACAAGAAATCTTTGGCACAAAAGTTGGATGTCCTGGACGTCCATAGATACACTAGAAGAGTAATACGGGGATTAGTGGCCTAGCTGTCAAACTTTTAATTAAAGGGTTGCCGCCTTTTATTGCCCATTTATTAATTTATTGCTTTATATAAGCGGTAAATTCCCTTTTATCACCGCTTTATATTAAAGAGATTACCGCTTTTTATTGTACATTAATTACTTTATATAAGCATCAAATTTTCTTTATATCGCCGCCTTATTTAAGCGGTAAATTTCACTTTATATCACCACATTATATAAAGAGATTGCCGCTTTTTATCACACATTAATTACTTTATATAAGCGCCAACTTTTCTTTATATCACCGCATTATATAAGTGGTAAATTTCCTTTATATCACCACTTTATATATGCGGTGTATTTCATTTATATATCAGTGATACCACTTTATATACGCGGCGCATATCCTTTTGTGTTATTTTCACTTATTCTAGGCGGTATAGTCACAGTACCTTTTACTATAGGCGGTGTATATCCTTTGCAAAGACTATGCGCTGAACTATACGCACATATACTCCGTGTATAAACGGTGTTTCTGTTAAGTCCTTTGTGTTGAATAGTTTGTGAGAATATCGTTTTTTTTCTTTTTAAGTCGGTGTATATTCTCAGATGTGTTCCTAGAAGGAAAAATTGTCTGTGGAATAGATCCGTGTGAACGTTGATTTTTTCTCACATTTTTGGTGATATTTTCTGTATAAAAAGGACTCGGTGCAGAACGAACAGCACAGTCTATTTCTGGATAGAGGTACGATAGGTTGTACTTGTGTTTTGGTTTTTTTGTTGTTATTATTATTTTTTGAATATTTTGCGGTGTTGTCTTGCTGTCATCAAATTGTTTTTGTCTATATTTGAGTGACACCTGGTGCTGAGAGTTTCTGGTAGCTGAAAAAGGTTTATGAAAATATAAAATCTAATTCGTTGAGAGAAAATATCGGATTAGTAAAACTAATTAGGGTGGAAAAAAATCTCACAAAACGATTCTAACAAGAAAAGAAAAAATCGCATCAGAAAACTATTTAACCTAATTTGTGTTGAAACAGCTGACTTTGTAAAAAATGGATGCACGGAACGATCATCCTATTTGTGAAGAGGTCGATGCACCCACTGAGAGAGGTGACTGGTTCTGGTATACAATACGGTAGTGGCCAATCTGGTAATGTTGTAAGTACGAATGCAGCTGTAGATTCGAGTGGTGCGTGGTTGAGTAATCTTTGCGATTGTGCACCTTCTACTGGCCAATATATACCCGGACAAGGAGTATTGAATATGCCTCATGAGAGAATGTTGGTTTTTTCTTTAAAAGTCGGTTCATATTCTCAGATGTGTCTTAGAAGGAAAAGTTGCCTGTAGAATAGGTTCATGTGAGTGTTTGTTCTTTCTCATAGTCTTTGTGATATTTTCTGTATAAAAAGGTACCGCACCGAGTGTATGAAGTTCCTATTCAAAGCACCTAGCAGGGTAATAGAGGATTTTACATGTCAAATAGAGTAGATTTTTGATACCAATAATACCATTAACAGCCTTAATGGTAATTTTGCAATGACATTATGAAAAAAAGGTATTCGCATACTTCGATTAAAGTACTACTTTATTTTTTTCTATTACCCTGCTAGGTGCTTTGGCCTACTTCTAGATGTGTTCTGTGAAGGAAAATTTGGTTTATGAATAGTTCCATGGGAACGATGGTCCCTTCTCACAGTTTTAATTATATTTTGTCTTAATAAGGCCTCTATGTTGAAGGATCAGCACAGTCTTTTTCAGTTGCGGCAATTTGTACTTGCCTTTTCGTTTGAGTTCATAAATGTTGTTGTATTGCTATGTTTTTTGTGACAAGTGGAGAGCCAATAAAAATTAGCTGACAAAGCTTGCGGAGAAGTGACATTTAGTTGGAAAAATTTTATAGGATCAGTTTCTATTGTATTTTCCTACATCATTGTGACTCGTATGCAGCGCCGATATCGTCCATAGAACCATGGTTCTTTTTCTCAAACTGTGAGAAACTGTCTTTAAAATAAAAATATTTGAATATAAAACGACCCTGTGTAGTGAGATCGATACAGTTTTGTTCTGGGGTTCGTAGAGTCAGGCTGTTTGCATTTTCACCAAACTAAAAAAAATAAGTGGTGAAAACAAGGCGTACGATTCTGACTATTTGGAAGGTAAGGACAAATTTTCTGATTGCAAATACTATATAACTGCACTACTATGCAGACGATCAGTGAAGATCCTGTTTTGCATAAGCTGTGTTTCTTCAATGTCTTTTGTATTGAATATAACTCTTGAGAGAATGTCAGTTTTTTTTAATTCGGTACATATTCTCAGATGTGCCTTAGAAGGAAAAAAAAATGTCTGTGAATGTTGGTTCTTTCTTAGATTTTTTGTGATATTTTCTGTATAAAAAGGAGACGGTCCAGTATGAACAGCACAGCCTATTTCTGTGTTCTGTGAAGGAAAATTGAGTTTATGAATACTTCCATGGGAACGATGGTTCTTTCTCACAATTTCGATAATATTTTGCCATAAAACGGACTCTATGTAGAAGGACCAGCACAGTCTATTTCTGTTGTGGCATGCTCTACTTGCCTTCTCGTTTGATTGTAGAATTGTTGTTGTCTTGTTATGTTTTTGTGACAAGTGGAAGTGGAAGGTCATTAAAAATAAGCTGACAAGGCTTGCGGAGTGACATTTAGTTGCAAAATTTTTGTAGGATCAATTTCTTTAGTATTTTTCATACATCGCGATTCGTACACATCGCCGATATCGTCCATAGTTCCAAGTAAATAATGGTTCTTTTTTTTTAAACTGTGAGAAACTGTCTTTAAAATGGACATATTTGAATATGAAACGACCCTGTGAAGTGAGATCAGTACAGTTTTGTTCTGGGGTTCGTAGAGGCAGGTTGTTTGCATTTTTACGAAACTAATAATATCAGTGGTGAAATCAAGGTGACAATTTGGAAGGTAAGAAGAAATTTTCTGTTGTAAAACTTTATGAAGAACGGTAAAATGGGGGTACTGATGAATGAACATCTTTCTAGACCTACACTTTGACCGTACTACAGCTGTGGTCAACCACTGTAATCGCTTTGTTGAAATTGGCCAAAGATAAAATGAATACCATCTTGGAAATCAATAATTCAGCAAAAAATCGGAAATTTAAAGTCTGCACAATGGACAAATTGGAGAATGTTATACTGTCGGAAAAGGATGAGTACGGCTTCATAATCAACCTTTCGTCATCGTATTCACCCGGTACTCACTGGGTAGGATTTTATGTGGATAAAAATCGTAAAGGTTCATTTTTCGACAGTTTTGGATTTCCCCCATACATCTATGACATGACAGATTTTTTTATTAGAAATTGTTCAACTTTTGAATCAAACGAGCAACTTGAATCAAAAGTTTGTGGTATGTATGCTGCGTGTTTTGTCCTACATATGTCAAACGGTGGTTCAATGAAATCATTTATCGACAAGTTTTCTTTAAATTTACATCTTAATGACATTTTCATTAAAAAAAATTCAATTATTATATACAAAACTGCGTTGTCAGAAACCTTTTGGCACAAAAAAAAGCGGATCAAGAAAAAAAAAACTTAAGGAAAAAGATGATGAAGTTTGGTCGTAAGCCAAAATATGCCTTTTTAAGGTTTAAGTAGTGAAAAAATTTGATTCAAGAAATTTGATCGGTAAAACTGTGTCAATAAAAAATCGGATATTGATTTACTGGTAAAATTGTACTTTATTAAAATGAAAACAAAGAAATTAATTGAAGAGCTTAATTGTTACATAATCACTGACAAGTAAATTATTTAAAAAAATCATTGTCGTAGTTGTTGGTGTTGTTCCAGATAAAATCTTAGTACTGCTACAACTTCGTCGTATGTGTATGTACCATCTTCATCGGCTGAGTCGGTAGCTTGACTCTCGATAGATTCTGGTTCTCCTGAGTTATTGTCTCCTTTGTCTTCTTCTTCTGCATCATCATCATCTTGATCACTTTCAGTACCAACATTGTCGCTTTCTTGATCATTATCGCATTCTTCAACGTCTTCGTCACTATCGTTTTGGATATATTCTGAATGTTTTCTAGAAATATGCCTTTTTAAGTTGTAAGTGGTGGCAAGAGTGCTTGAGCAATGCGGACAGGTTACAGCCATTCTTTATCTTTACTCGTCACCGTTTGGAGTAGAACTGAGGTAGTATTATTCTGGAACTCCTTATTTATTACAATGATGCTTATGAAACCGAAGAATTGCTTGAAGCTCTTTATATGTATAACTTTGGAGGTCTCTAAGAGTCCTATCGCGTAACATCCCGTTTCCAGTTGTAAAGTCTGTTTCGAACTGTTTTGTTTCATTTACTTTCAAAGTGTTATTCGCTGGATATACAATCAAAGGTGGTCTGCCCAGACGTCTAACATTGCGGGATGCTCGAGGTCTAGGATCGATCCATACGTTTTCAGGAGTACCGTACAAATATTGTACTTCAGGTTTGGTTACGTTTACGTGTTTCTCGTAATGGTGAGAATATAAGTAGAAATGACTTATAAACACTTCACCGCATATTGGACACTTCATTTTTCTTCGTGGAGCGTTGTGGCATGTACAAAACCCAAAGTCCTATAATCTTCACAATTTTGTAAAGATTTTTATTTATATTAATATCCGTTCTCGCTACTGTGTCAACTGTACCATACCTTATCATTGACTGAATCATATCTAGCCGTAACATTTCATTTATAAACAAATCTCCGAGATACTTGGTTTTTGCAACCCTATTTAGTGTTACTCTGAGATTTCACTAGTTTAGGATAAAATATTTTAGCACAGACGAGTTCAGTTAAATGTTTCAACCCCAGGCCTATCACTCCGACGGCTGAATGCCAATTTTTGTTTCTTAGCCAATCAATGAGAAACGCTAAGATGGCCTTTTTGTCAGCATTGTGTACGTCATCACTAGTACAGGCAGCTTTGTAAGCTAAATCGTGTTCTTTCGCAATTAAGTCGTCACTATCAACCGGTGACCCATTATTCAATTCATTGCCTGGACCAAGATATCTGTGCCCCGGAAACAAGAATATGTTACCAAATGTCATTCTCATCAGTCTTTAGTAGTTGAAGCTTTCATTATCTTTAACACTTTTTGTGTTAGAAAATTATTTATCGAGACTTTTTTGTCAGAAAATTATTTTTTCAACATTTTTTTGACAGAAAATTATTTTGTCAATATTTTTTTGTCAGAATTTTTTTTTTTCAACCATTTTTTTGTCAGATTTTCTTTTTTCAATATTTTTGTGTTTACTTTTCAACTCTTTTATGTCAAGTGAGAAGATTGCACCGCAATGAATAAACTACGTGTGTGTTGTACGCACACCGACGAATCACTCAGTAATGAGCTGCTAAATGATTGTAGCTCTTTATAAAATGAAACTTGTCCCCTTCCATCGTTGAAGAGGTCAAAGACCAACCCCGTCCCCCGTCCACATGGCTGAAGCGTGTATATATTATTGGTCGGGGGACGGGGTTGGTCTTTGACCTCTTCAACGATGGAAGGGGACAAGTTTCATTTTATAAAGAGCTACAATCATTTAGCAGCTCATTACTGAGTGATTCGTCGGTGTGCGTACAACACACACGTAGTTTATTCATTGCGGTGCAATCTTCTCACTTGACATAAAAGAGTTGAAAAGTAAACACAAAAATATTGAAAAAAGAAAATCTGACAAAAAAATGGTTGAAAAAAAAAAATTCTGACAAAAAAATATTGACAAAATAATTTCTGTCAAAAAAATGTTGAAAAAATAATTTTCTGACAAAAAAGTCTCGATAAATAATTTTCTAACACAAAAAGTGTTAAAGATAATGAAAGCTTCAACTACTAAAGACTGATGAGAATGACATTTGGTAACATATTCTTGTTTCCGGGGCACAGATATCTTGGTCCAGGCAATGAATTGAATAATGGGTCACCGGTTGATAGTGACGACTTAATTGCGAAAGAACACGATTTAGCTTACAAAGCTGCCTGTACTAGTGATGACGTACACAATGCTGACAAAAAGGCCATCTTAGCGTTTCTCATTGATTGGCTAAGAAACAAAAATTGGCATTCAGCCGTCGGAGTGATAGGCCTGGGGTTGAAACATTTAACTGAACTCGTCTGTGCTAAAATATTTTATCCTAAACTAGTGAAATCTCAGAGTAACACTAAATAGGGTTGCAAAAACCAAGTATCTCGGAGATTTGTTTATAAATGAAATGTTACGGCTAGATATGATTCAGTCAATGATAAGGTATGGTACAGTTGACACAGTAGCGAGAACGGATATTAATATAAATAAAAATCTTTACAAAATTGTAAAGATTATAGGACTTTGGGTTTTGTACATGCCACAACGCTCCACGAAGAAAAATGAAGTGTCCAATATGCGGTGAAGTGTTTATAAGTCATTTCTACTTATATTCTCACCATTACGAGAAACACGTAAACGTAACCAAACCTGAAGTACAATATTTGTACGGTACTCCTGAAAACGTATGGATCGATCCTAGACCTCGAGCATCCCGCAATGTTAGACGTCTGGGCAGACCACCTTTGATTGTATATCCAGCGAATAAACACTTTGAAAGTAAATGAAACAAAACAGTTCGAAACAGACTTTACAACTGGAAACGGGATGTTACGCGATAGGACTCTTAGAGACCTCCCAAAGTTATACATATAAAGAGCTTCAAGCAATTCTTCGGTTTCATAAGCATCATTGTAATAAATAAGGAGTTCCAGAATAATACTACCTCAGTTCTACTCCAAACGGTGACGAGTAAAGATAAAGAATGGCTGTAACCTGTCCGCATTGCTCAAGCACTCTTGCCACCACTTACAACTTAAAAAGGCATATTTCTAGAAAACATTCAGAATATATCCAAAACGATAGTGACGAAGACGTTGAAGAATGCGATAATGATCAAGAAAGCGACAATGTTGGTACTGAAAGTGATCAAGATGATGATGATGCAGAAGAAGAAGACAAAGGAGACAATAACTCAGGAGAACCAGAATCTATCGAGAGTCAAGCTACCGACTCAGCCGATGAAGATGGTACATACACATACGACGAAGTTGTAGCAGTACTAAGATTTTATCTGGAACAACACCAACAACTACGACAATGATTTTTTTAAATAATTTACTTGTCAGTGATTATGTAACAATTAAGCTCTTCAATTAATTTCTTTGTTTTCATTTTAAT
Source organism: Bradysia coprophila (assembly GCF_014529535.1). Lineage (NCBI taxonomy): Eukaryota > Metazoa > Arthropoda > Insecta > Diptera > Sciaridae > Bradysia > Bradysia coprophila. The sequence continues at coordinate 1,099,457 of NW_023503325.1, read as the reverse complement.
AAAGTACAATTTTACCAGTAAATCAATATCCGATTTTTATTGACACAGTTTTTACCGATCAAATTCTTGAATCAAATTTTTTCACTACTTAAACCTTAAAAAGGCATATTTTGGCTTACGACCAAAACTTCATCATCTTTTTCCTTAAGTTTTTTTTTTCTTGATCCGCTTTTTTTTGTGCCAAAAGGTTTCTGACAACGCAGTTTTGTATATAATAATTGAATTTTTTTTAATGAAAATGTCATTAAGATGTAAATTTAAAGAAAAACTTGTCGATAAATGATTTCATTGAACCACCGTTTGACATATGTAGGACAAAACACGCAGCATACATACCACAAACTTTTGATTCAAGTTGCCTCGTTTGATTCAAAAGTTGAACAATTTCTAATAAAAAAATCTGTCATGTCATAGATGTATGGGGGAAATCCAAAACTGTCGAAAATGAACTTTACGATTTTTATCCACATAAAATCCTACCCAGTGAGTACCGGTGAATACGATGACGAAAGGTTGATTATGAAGCCGTACTCATCCTTTTCCGACAGTATAACATTCCCAATTTGTCCATTGTGCAGACTTAAATTTCCGATTTTTGCTGAATTATTGATTTCCAGATGGTATTCATTTTATCTTGGCAATTTCAACAAAGCGATTACAGTGGTTGACCACAGCTGTAGTACGGTCAAAGTGTAGGTCTAGAAAGATGTTCATTCATCAGTACCCCCATTTTACCGTCTTTCATAAAGTTTACAACAGAAAATTTCTTCTTACCTTCCAATTGTCACCTGATTTCACCACTGATATTTTAGTTCGTAAAAATGCAAACAACCTGCCTCTACGAACCCCAGAACAAAACTGTACTGATCTCACTTCACAGGGTCGTTTCATATTCAAATATGTCCATTTTAAAGACAGTTTCTCACAGTTTAAAAAAAAAGAACCATTATTACTTGGAACTATGGACGATATCGGCGATGTGTACGAATCGCGATGTATGAAAAATACTAAAGAAATTGATCCTACAAAAATTTTGCAACTAAATGTCACTCGCGCAAGCCTTGTCAGCTTATTTTAATGACCTTCCACTTCCACTTGTCACAAAAACATAACAAGACAACAACAATTCTACAATCAAACGAGAAGGCAAGTAGAGCATGCACAACAGAAATAGACTGTCTGGTCTTCTCACAGTAGAGTCC